>NC_052505.1:76265478-76350478 GCF_014356525.2 Nilaparvata lugens | reverse complement strand
TTCCTGGATTCCATTCTAACAGTATGAAATAATTCTCACAGTATTTCCAAGAATTACTGAGTTTCCTAGTGCTTCAAAAACTGGGAATAATGGGAATATCTCTAGGTCACAATGTCACGAAGAAGGATCTGAACTGGTTCGACTCGCTGTTCTTTCTTCCAAATCAAAGAGAAGCAAGCGCAAGTCGAGAATCGAGATTCAGCTTTCGCATTGCCTCTTTCTGTCTCCCTCTATTACACACATTCCCTTATTCCCTTTCTTCTCATTCCACTCGAATGGCCGATTCATTCTCCTCTATTTCATCGGAAAACGTTCGGACATTTCCCAACCTTCGTACTCGAGAGAATTCCCTCACTGAGCCATCAAAAAACGCTCCACCAAGATTGAATGTAAGGACACCGTTCCATTGTTCTCTATCGCTGAGAACAAGCAATTCATATTTCAGATTGCAGCCAGCAGAACGACTACGTCAAAGGAATACATTTATCATCATGAAAAGCATCACATCTCATTCAAAATGCAATCACAATTTGTGTCTTGTATGTTTCATAGAACCATTATATCCTAATAAAACTATTCAAGTGGGGAACAAAGATAATTCAAGTTATCATTAGACAGTGTTTGAGGTGAAATGATCTTATTCTAATCAGAATCTTATAATCTAAAAAAAGGCGAGAGCAAATTTTTCTGTCCGATTACTGGATTTGACAGAAATAGTTGAAAACTGGAAAATGAACCGAAAATACCAGGTTTTCGGGCCACTCTGTATCTAGCACAAGGAAATTTTGCATGAAGAAATAAAATTGGTTCTGGACTTCTCTCATGTATCCAAATAATTTATTAAACAATGAAAACTACAATATAAATTGCAAGCACCAATTTATAAAGTGACTGGACTATTAATCAAATTGCCATAATCAAACGGAAAGTCTTCTCAACTAGTTTTCAAAAATTATTTCCTATGTGGATCTCTTTAAATCAATCTATAATAATCTTGATCTCAATACTGAATATGATGTGAGTACCATATATTTGATGAAATTCTTTCAATTATTAGTGTCAGATAGGGGGATGCGAGTTACAATATATTTCATGAAAGCCTCCACAAATAAGGAGGATCCTTTCGATAGGATCTTGTCTCCCAATTGAAGAGAGTGATAAAGACTTCATCAGTTGAGAAATACTTTCAAGTTTCCTCCTTCTGTCCCCTCTATTACACACATTTTCTCATTCCCTTTCTTCTCATTCAGAGTCAAGAATTCATTTTTATATCTTTAAATGTTGATTGATTAACATTCCACTCGAGTGTTTAGAGAATATGCTCTACTCATCTTGAGTCAAAATGAAAATTCAATTACATAGGATTGGAGAAGCCTTCTTGGTCTTGTCTCAGAGTGGATCACAAATAGCTATCAAAGATACGTTGATATTTAACAAGTAGAATTTGATTCTATTCTTGGGCGCTTGTCAAGTAAACAAAGTGTTGACTCATAAATTATACCGCTCCAGTTCATTTATACCAGTGGACTAATACATTTCCAATGCTCCTAAGGGTTTAATTGAAAGCAATGAGTCTTATTAAAAAATTCTATGAAATATCATTTGCAGTATTACAACCGTGTATGCCAACGGAATGTCTTATCTACTTCTGTCATCAACTGTAATACTTTCATTCAAAAATGATTTAAAAGTAAAAATGAATTCGAAAAAAGGTAAAAGTTAATCAAACTTACCAGCCAACGGTATTTCTCGTTTCCGTTCCAGATCAGCCTTGTTGCCAACAAGTATGACACCCTTGGAAGCCATGTAGTCGTGTTTCCACAGATAGAGCAGCATGTCCTCCGCCACTTTGAAGCTCTTCCGGTCAATCACTGAGTACACCACAACGAACACATCTGGATTGTATGTTGAGCAAAAACTTTCAACCTGTAATTGAAAAAATAAACAGGTTGAAGCAATCTGGAATTGGAATGAGATAATATCATAGAGAAACAATAGCGTAAGTAGATATCCCATGGTAAAGGGCGTTCATGTCGCAACTTTTTACTGTTATCTCAAGCTGATAGTCCTCGTAGTTCTTTCCTGTGAAGCTGTGTAACGCTGGTAGTCTCTCATATTGTGCCGTTCATACACTCCCACCCCAACAAAACAGTAAAAATCGACAGTAATCGGCTGGAGATAACAGTAAAAGTTGCGACATAAACGCTCTATACCATGGGATATCTACTTACACTATTGTTTCTCTATGATAATATGATGTAAGTTTAAATGAATTGGAGGTATTGTCTACCTCGATAACACACTCGTGGAAATTCATTTCAAGTATGAAGAGATCCCATAATATAAAGACAAGCTATTAAAATCATATCAATAAATGTAAATGACGAATATTGAATAGTCTGGTATCAAGAGGTACCGTATCGAGTATTGAAAGTTATGCAAAGTGAGAAAATGTGATGTTAGTTCAAATAATGAACAGTACCTACTACGAGACTCGCTAAATTCGCTTGTTCCTCCTAATACATGTATGCTATCTTATAAAGTATAATCAATATAAACCATGGTTCACATCGACCTTTTTATCATTGACTCTCCAATGCACAAAAATACACTACGCTCAATAACTAATTTCAAGTGATGAGAAATCACAAAATGAGATACTTTATTCATTCATAAAATAAGTACATGATAATAATACTATAACAATATAATGAATTAATGTAAGATGCAAGTGAGGCTGAGAGGAAACGGCATGCACAACAACAACCAATGCAAGATACAGATGTAACAATAATTGAAACAGGTATCCCAAAATTTTAATAAATCTGTGGTTCAAGTTCCCATTCCCCATTCAATAACATTGTTTCCGTGCCGAATATTATCTTGATATCTTGGAAATATAAAATTAACATAATGGATACTCGATTCAGATGGATTTGGGAGGAAGAATTATCAAGAATTGGAAGTGTTTTTATTCATTACAATCTGATTCCATTAGTCAAGAATTTATTTATATAATATTTTCAAGAGCTCATGATTGTTATTCGTCACAATATTTTCTGTATGTAGTGTACTCTCCATGCACATAATACTCTCATATCTTACAGAGTACAATAGAATAATGATTGTAATGCATGGATCCAGATTGTTATTGTATCACTCTCACTCGAATATCCCGTTTCCTGATCGCCGGAGATGTTTCAGGGACATTAATGCTTTTGTGCAGGGCAATGAAAAGGTGATAAAATGTGACAAAAATGGATAAAAGAGAAGCATTTTGGAAAAGAAGTGGAGTTGACAGGTCTCTTCTCCACAAGCAGAAATCGATGAAAACTTTTTTCGATAATCGCACACTTCTGTGAAGAACTGTAAGTGGATGTGAATTGTTTGAGAGTAGATAAAACTTCATGGCACATCTTCTATTGAGAGGCTGAATAAGTGATAACTCATGCATTTTCAAGTGCGGTTTCATGAATTTATAGTATAGTGCGCCATGATATGTAGCCTATATCATTCAGCATTCAGCTAGTACATAACCTTCTCTTTTCTCACTGCCTGTAGGCTATCGAAGAACATGGCAAAAACTGCCGAAGATGGAAAAACGATATTATATTACATTATTGAGATCAAGTTTTGTTCATATCCAACTTCCAAATCAGGAGATAATGCAAGTTACTTCATTGTAGAGCCACTCCATTTTCTTATGATTACATATTATTGATGAGGAGGCCAACTATTATTATTGTTAATGATCGGCAGTTATTTGCGGATAAACAAATATGAATAATCATAGATTAATATTGGAAGAATCCATTCTCAACGAGTAATTATGATCCATTATATTAATGGAACAAATCTTGAGGAAGTAGAATACCAATTTAAATTCTCAGGCCGGTTAAACAAACCGGGCTTGAACCGTTGTTGAACAAGCCATGTTTGGTCACATTATCATAAACTTTTAAATATGAAAAAACGATATTATTCTATGCTAGACCTATTATTTCATTATTATTGAGCGAAAAACCAGAGTTAGGCTTGAAATTTCATCTGTGGTTAGACCTATTACCTATTAAATCTTTCAGGTAGGTGGTGGGTTTAAATGAAAATGAAAAAAATCTTTATTAGGCGCAGTTAAGACTTTTAAGTTCTCTCTACCACTCAACTTCAAATCAGAATAAGAAATCAGGTGTGTTTATTAGAAATAAAATCATTATTGCTGTGATGCATAGACCTCCATCAAAACGACTTTGGACTGGTTTAAGTCTTCCCCAGACTTTTTTGAAATCTTCGGAATTGGAAAACGAAAATTTTAAAAGAATGAGAATTCCTGATAAGACTGCTATTGTTAATAACATAGATGACTTGTAATTTATTATAAAATAGATACAATAATATGATAAAAACATATATCTATATCAATATAAATAAAAATATAAATCTGAGTACCCTTTTTAAATTATTTCGTCACGACATGCTATGGCGGCTACTCATGAGTAGCCCTAAAGAAAAAAGACAACCTATATTAATGTATGACTTCATTCCAGAACAAATTAATTTCATGTTTATCAGCTGTTCTATCTTTGTTTTCCAATGAAAAAAAGACCAAACAATACTTTATGCCACAGTATACTCTACGCATCCCATCAAGTTAAAGCTCATATTGACAATAACTCCAACTTGGAAATAACAATTTCCGTGAGAAAATATGATTAATTTGTTGTTATGAAGCGACAGTCTGAGGCGCGCATTATGAAACTTCTCAACTCAAAGTCCTTTCATTGCTTAGAATAGCATAAGCTCGACGCATTATAGCGGGAAAGCGTATTGTTTGCAGGAGAGGCAGATGTGTGTTCTGTGTTGGAGGTAGACAAAATACAAAGTGGCGACAGCGGCGATGTAGAAGTTTCTTCTTCTTCTTCTCCATCATTATCTTTTTCTTTTGCATTCTCTCCTTCTTCGCCATCCTTCTCGGCTTTTCTTTTCCTTCTCGTTCTCCTCAAACTTCCAATTCCACTTGTTTGAACTCGCTCAGCTTGTTTACACACACTTCACCATGAAACAATGAAACGTTTTGCGACGTGTCTTCATCACACTACCCACTCTCCCTGTTTTACCTGTCTTGTGAATATTTCAACAGATTCACAATTTATTAGTTACATCTGTTGAAGTGAATTTTACATGCAGCATTTTGCATTTTTTATTTATGATACATTTTTGTCATTTACCAGAGTTTTGAAGAATGTAAGATTTTTAGTTTACTACTAGATTGCTAATTAGAAAAACATGGATCGTCTGTTCAAGATAAAAATATATGAATTTATTTGCATTGGCGAAGGTGTTTGTGTTGGAAATATCAATGAAGAACGCAATTTTAGCAGTTTTATATATTCTATATGTAAACCTAAATCACTGATCTCTGAGAATAATGAAAAACTTGACTGGTGCTCCTCTTAAATATCTTTTACAACGTATCACTTTCATAATATAAATGCAGTCTAGGATCTTGAATTCACACCCTGTTTCTTGTATTCTGTATTCAAGCCCTTTCTACAGTGAGTGAAATTCGAGTGTGCATCAATTTGGATTTTACCTCTGCGTAACGTGTTCAGGAAGCAATATTATTATTATTATCTCTTTTATCTTCATTTTCATGGGTATATAAGGTGTCATTGGCTCATTTAGCAAAATGACACCTTTTCTATCTTGGTATATTGAGGAAACTTCTTACCAGCGATGTCGTGCAAAGCATTACTGCTTTCTGCATTATATTTTGCATCCATACAGGCAGTCTCAAACTGTGCAACCTTTCTGGCAGTCTTTTGGTATAACACCTGTAGCTGACACTATCAAAGGTACTATCATCCCTCTCTCTTGCTTCCACGTATCCTTTATCTCCTCTGCCAAAGGCAAATATTTAAGCAGTTTCTCATCACTGTATTGCTTTAAATTGTGCATGTTTGGAATGCCTATGTCTATTAAAAATGTGATTTGATTTTGTTTATCTATCAATATGATGTCTAGTCTATTGTTGGCTATTGTTTTTGCTGTGAGTACTGATCGATCCCAGTACAGCTTGTGAGTACCATTCTCCAAAACTGCACTGGGAATGTATTGATAATATGGGACTGAATTTGATAACAGGTTGTGTTGAACTGCCAAAATTTGATGAACAATCTTTGCCACCTGGTTGTGCCTATGGAGGTAGTCCGTTGCTACTAGAGTCGTTGCACTTGTTACATGTTGAATTGTCTCAGATAATTGGTTACATCTCCGGCATGTATCTGTTTATTATTATTTATTTATTAATTTATTATTATCTATACATCATGAGAAATTTCCACGTTGTTTTATTATATGAAAATTATTCTATAAATCACGCTATAGTTTGGGACACGAAGACTCTGGAAAAACAGAATAAACATGATCCTAAACGTGACTAATTGAGAACAATGATAAATTCGAAAAAAGTGGAACATCTTTAATTGAAACTTGATTTTCAGTTTGATAATCGAGCAACTGAGTGAGTTTTTCACCAGAGTGAATAATTGCCCTGTTAGTCCTTTTGAAGTTCGTCGAATATTGTTACAGATATTTGATGCTTGAAACTGGAAAACGAACCAAGAGGAGTTCTCGGAACATGAAACCACCATCGAAAAACGAGCGAATTGAGCAGATCGATCGAATTCGGAGAACAGGTTGATGAGGATTGGATTGATTAGCTTTGAAGTTGCTAGTTTCGGTTCAATAGCTGACACAGGCGAATAGATACTTTGTCAAACTAACTATGGACTAACTCACCGGTGTAAATATAATTTGGATACATTCAACATACTGTATCCACATAATATTGAATTGATTTGGTCATTTCCTCATGTCATTGTAATTTTTTTGATACTGTATAGTGGATTCTCTTGATACGAGACAGAATTGAATACTCCATAATATGAGAAAAGTATTGATCTAGTTAACATAGATTATGTACCAGTTACCATATGAAATTCGTTCATTCTAGAAGTTGACATTGTTCATAACGTTCTTTCTTGAACAGTAGGCCTATACTATAGAAAAAATGCAGCAGGTTGAACTATTTTAGTAGACATCACCGATAATATTTTTTTTAGCAATAATAGGTGTTTTTGTAGTTGCAGAAGTCTTCAGGGTGGTTGATATCAATTGATTTGAGTTTTTCGTTCAAAAAGTTTATTCTACTAATCTATAGTTTAATATATTCAAAATCTATAATCTATATTTAAAATATTATCATATTAACAGATATCTATTATATGATTTCAACGAAAGAGATTAGATTCAATCATTTATGAAAATTGCAATATATGCTATGCTACAATATACCAGAGATAGAGAGAAAGTGTAATTTAGGATAAATTATTTGACAAATGTTTTGGTTTTTGGACGAGCATTGAAAAATTGAATTCGAACTGTGGAGTGAATGTTTTGATGTGGTGCTTAGGATTCAATTGCTCTTGTGCCATTAGCCACAGCCACTGACATATTCAATTTCCTCTCTCATATGCTGCAAATTTATTCATACGTATCCTATTCATCAAAACAGATTGCATATTGTTGGCTGGCACCGCGTTTGTGTCTGTCTGCTGTGTATTAATTTGCTTTCCACCAAACAAACATTCATGTAATGCCAACTGTTGCTGATGACAAACATACTATCTCCCTGGATTCAACAGGAATCTAGGTTACGAATTTCTCGGTGAATATTCACATCACTAGATCAACCTATAAAAGAGTATACATCTAATATAGCCATTCCATCCAAACATATTTCATCCACATCCTAACAAAGTTATTATAGGCTCTTTGTATGTAGAATTATTGTGATTTTTGCAAAGTCATCATGATATTCTGACTGGTTATATCAAAGGGACAAGTCATGCTGATATTTTGACTAGTTATATCAAAGGGACAAAGCTAATACGTGCTAATCAAAGAAGCTAAATAACATTTCTACGCATAAATTAATTTTCTTACAATGTGAGCTCAATGTATTGTCCCACACACTAGTGGGTGCTATTCTTGTAGCATAGTGTAACTATAAACATGGATTAACTATACACTAGTTGATCTAGATTGTAGCTAAAAGGAAAAAAGTGGTAAAAGAGGGTGAGTGGCAAGGTGGAAAGAAAAAAGAGACGAAAAAAGTTGATTCACCAGTGAGAATTTACGGCAATATTTTTCAATAAGATTGAAGATACATTTTATAATTCCTGCATAACATTGCAATAGACGTGTCGAATTTGACTACCTTCATAATTTGAAATATACATTGCTTTATTCATACTTTATGGCGATCGAAAAAGCACCAGTTCCTAGCACAAAATGTACAAATAGACTGACTGACATCGTGACACTATCTACAACGTTAATTATTCTTCTATCCGAATCTTGTTTCTTGAATAGTACATACCAGTCATAGCGAGGACACACAGATTTTTCTTGGATCAATTGGTGAATAATAGACAATAATTGGTGGATAAATAGTTTCTACTCACAGACATTTCAGATGCTGGATGATCGATAACCTCCAACTCAGCCTCCTGTCCATCCAGTAGAACACTCACAGTCTTTTGTCCAAACTCTTCATCTGAAACAAAAATGACACCGGTATTTCAATTAAATGGGAACAAAATCTTTGATAAAATACTGTAACAAAAATAAACTATACCACAGTAAGCGCATTAAGACAGAATTCATTCTTGCTGTTTTGTCAAGGCTTGACGATGCATCTCCAATCTCCGGTTTCAGGTGTTAAACCAACATGAAATTATTCAAGCTTTTTTCTAATTATCGGTAAGATGAGCAAAAGGCTCTGAATTATCAGTTAATGGATATCAAAGTAATATCATAACTATAGTTTCTCATATAGGCCAAACCTCATTGAATACAAATAAAAGTAAGAATGCTCATATTCAACTAAGAATAATATTGAAAATTGATCTCATCATATTCTCAATTGAAATTTGAGAAAGTAATGAGAGAATTCAGCCTGAATTCGGAGTTGATAATCAACTAACTTTTGCAACTAAAGAGCTGTAAATGAAAAACAAATTTCATCATCTGTCGATCAATTAGATTGAAGTTTGAAACAAACTAAATCTATCAAGTTCAGAACTAGATTTGCGATGAGCGAAGAGATTACGACTGAAGATCTATGGCCGGAAGAGGGTACAGCTGAAGAGTGAGTTGCAGACCAACTTAATTAATACCCACTTCTGATTACTTTGTAAGTGAGAGCAACTGTATAATTCAATAAGTTGAGATCGACTTGTGAGATGAGTATTTCATAATCTCTCACTTCTTGATCTCAGATAATACTGATACACATTTTCCAAGTCTATCTTAAACTAACCATTAGGTTATTCTGATTGCTACTCGTATCTGTAAAATACTTATGGTAGGTCTATTGTGCTTTCAGGCTACCTGTATTTTAAACTTTAAGAATCAATAAAAAATACTAAGATAAGTCTGAATGCTAATGAATAGTCGATATGTCATTCTGAATGATATTTGTATAATATACAAATAATATGTGGAATATTGATAGGCTACCTCTATTTTGGACTCACCAAAAACCAATAATTAAAAAAGACTGATGCCGGCTGCACAACAGCCGGCTAAATTTTAATCGTGATTAATAATAATAATATTTTTTTTATTTGTTCAATACAGTACAGTCATTATGAATCACAACTATACAATTGAACATTGTACAATTAATTCCACGAGAGCCAATCAGAGAAGCCGTCTTATCAAGAAGGCCTCCTCTGATTGGTTTTAGTGAAATTAATCACGGTTAAAATTTAACCGGCTGTTGTGCTGCCGGGCCTTCGATTAGTTTTCATTTTATGACTCTGAACATGATAGTTAATCAAACGAACTAGAAAACAGTCCATAGAAAATATGATACCACAATATTCAGTGTGAAACCAAGACTACTCTATTACTGATATTTGAACAATCTTAATGCAGATGTTCTCAGAAGAATGGGTAACTGGATATTGTGCGTGACATTGAAATAAGGAAGTTGACATACTTTGGTCACATTATGAGAGGACTAAGTACGTGACTTTGCACCTCATAGTACATGGTAAAATGGTTAGTAAGCGTCCAGTGGGACGTAGAAGAATATCTTGGTTGAGGAACGTGAGGGAAGGATTCAACTGTACGTCACAGGACCTCTTTCGAGCAGCGGTTTACAGAGTTAGAATTGCCATGACGGTAGCCAACCTCCGTAATGGAGAAGATACCTGAAGAAGAAGAAGAAGAAGAAGAAGAAAAAGAAGGGTCAGATCTTAACTGATGCCGAATAAATTTAGTTAATTGATCTTTAATGCTGATTGCCAAACATAATAAGCTATTATAAACACTCTATTGAATAAATAACCATGATTACAGCTATAACCATAGTTGAGAATGAACTTTATATGATGAGGATACAAGCCTGTTATGTGGTATAGTCGTGGGACGCAGAAATTATATTGTTATATCAGTGGTGGATAGGAGCACAGCACAGCGGAGCAAGGTAAGTAAGATGAGGTTCAGGCTGCAATGTACAGGGAAGGTTGATAGTGAATGAAAATGACAAGAAGCTATAGTAGATGGCTGAGAATGTCACCCACAACATAATAGAAGGTTTTCAGGATTGCGAGGGGTTTAATGGAAGGTTTGAAGGGTGGGTAAGTGAATGCCCGCCAGCGCACCAATAAACGACAATGAGGTCCATGCAGCCAGCCACACAGGGCTGCAAAGTTGCATGCTTTTAATAGAATGAAGGACGTAGGTGAATCTTCTAACAATGACTTCCCTTCTCAAAAGGAACCAAGCTTGGCTATGATAATAAACTGGTCGATGAAGATGACGTTATTGGATATGACTTACTTATTAATTCAATACTTCTTTGGAGTGTTGACTCAATATCTTAATTGCTTATACCTCTTAATAACTGTTGACTATAAATAGCTCTTCAATATTCACAGTTAGCCTAGTATGTGATAAGATTCAGAGTGAAAATATTCTCTTACTCCATTTTCCTATTTCACTATCATTTCTATTTGCAGCAACACTCGACATTGGAATGATCAATGTTTGGAAGATGCAGATGGGATCACATAGAATGATCCTTACAGAGAATTTGTCTTCTACCTGATTGCTTTGAACACTGCTTCATAGAGGATTTGAATGCTTCAGACTCTAGGGGTGTGTTCACATAATAGCAACTAAGTTGCTGAACAGCAGATGGCAATCTATAAAAACTTGACACCCTGTTACACTAGTTCAAAGAATAGCTGTAACCAAAGGCCATTCATTCCTTATGAATAGAATACAGACAGCTCCTTCAATTTCACAAAGTTAAAGTCAACGTACAATACGATATGAAGCTTAAATTTTGTCGCAGGAGAAAAAATAAAATTTCTTGAGATTCAGTAACGCTGGTTACACACTGGACGGTTTCTGCCGCGGCGGCGAAACTGCCGTCGCCGCCTAGAAAAAAAGTCGAGCTTACACATTCAGCGGCAAAAATACCGCCAAACATCGAGCGGCAAAATTACCCCCACGTATGATCAGTAGCCAAAATAATTCTTGTAGTTCTTCATCGCTTAATGTGTTGTGACTTCTCTGTTTCATGAGTGTTCAGTTAATTGTATTTTGCAAATTTTTTAGTATATACGGTATTATCAAGTGTTTAACTCGAAATGGAAAGGCAACAACTCATCCAGAGTCTCAAAATCCCCCCTAATCTCCATACACACTTCCTTCCACGCATTCCTTGTTGAATCTCGATCCTTAAATATGTCAACGGTTTTGTCCCACAAAACTGTCCTCTGTTCTACAAATGATATTAACAACTCATTGTCTATTAACTCACTCATTTTCACACACTCGTCAACCACAAACACTTAAAGCAATAAATAAATGTTATAAACAACTCACAAACTTTACAACAAGATACAAATTAAAAGGCTGATTTTCAAAGACCTCTGACTTGGAGCAACTGGGAAAGATGACTGATCAGCGGAGACGGTAGACAACCGCCAAATGTGTAAACGCCACTACGTAGACAAGAGCGGCAAAAACACCGCCAGCCGCAGTGGCAGTGAACGGCTGCACAGCTGCCGCCAACGGCAATATGGCCGCGTAGCGTTTCTGCCGCCCAGTGTGTAAGCTTCCATTTAAGTCTATGGACTACTGCTCGAACGGCGGCGACGGCGAAATTACCGCCGCAGCAGAAACCGCCCAATGTGTAACCGGCATAAGAGAAGCAAAATGTGATAGCGTTATAAGAAATTCAAAAATCTCAAATTCCATGTTCTCAAAATCTGTGTCTGAGAAGATTTGCCCTGCAATTGTACCATGGTCCCAAACTTTGAACAGATGTGTTATTGTCGACTATGGGTAGAAGAGTGGTAATTAATTGTGTTATTCATGCTTCACTGCAGTCACCCCACAAATTAGTTGCAAGTGCAGTGTGCTCAGAAGATAGGAAACGCTTGTGTTCTATTCCTCACAGAAAGTTGCTAATGTGAACACACCCTAGAGTGCTGTTGTATGGAACTCGTACCATTAGTGGTTGCCCTAACTCACAGTCACTGGAATATTGCTCTGTAGTTCAATAGGTGAATGAGCCATTTGTAATTTGTAAAATATTATAGAATTTAAACTACTTCATATTTAATATTGTTAAATTTCCATTTTGACTGATTGATTATTGGGAGAGCTTCCCTTTCTGGTAACGATTAGAGCAAAAGGAGTTGCACAGGTAGTAATTACCCGCTACAAATTTCACCCAATAAGCTGGCTTCCCTCAAAGTAGGCAGCCCAAGAAACACAACTTTAAAACTTCAGTTGCTGTTGAAGAAAACTCAACACAAAATTTTCCCCATTCGTGCGGATTATAGACTACCTCTGCCCAAAAGTTTCATAATCTCCTGCCGTAAACCTCCTTCGCTTTTTG
This sequence comes from Nilaparvata lugens, assembly GCF_014356525.2. NCBI lineage: Eukaryota > Metazoa > Arthropoda > Insecta > Hemiptera > Delphacidae > Nilaparvata > Nilaparvata lugens. Next base: position 76,337,493 of record NC_052505.1, on the reverse strand, counting down.
TGGAAGAACTGCAAAAAGTCTTTGAAGAGCTCACTCTTCCGTGTCGTACTGGAAAAATGCTGTTTTAGAATATTACAACACGTTCTAGGAGAGTGAGCTGCGGAGATCCTTCATTTGAATTGCAGAAGAGTCACCCTCATATAGTTATACCAACATAAATACCGGCAGGTTGTTCCAGCGGCTTTAAAAATATTTAAACTTTCATAAATTTGTCTCTTATTAGACTGCTGCATGTGCAGCAGTATGAAAGTGGGTTATCAACAAGCAGAACCAAGACAAAAACAAGCAATGTCACTCCGTCATATAAAAGACTATCACTGTAAATGTGCTACACCTTTGATTTCGAGTCAAAAGGATTATCATTTAAAGCAATCATCCCAATGCAATTCTTACACTTATAAATCGCACACTGCAATAAAAGGTGAGAAATGAGTGTATCTATAGTTTTAGGTTATTAGTTACTATAGTTATTTATCAGGTTACAGGTACAGTATGAGTACAGAGACTGGAATACTTATGGTAACTGTAAGTATGAGAGATCACAAAGAGTAAACAGTGAAATAAACGCCCTATACAATGAGATATTTTCTTATACTAATATTTTTCTATACCTCTTTTTTCACAGAGGCTTTGAAGCGAAATAGAATTATTGAATAGTGTTATAATCAAATGCTAGTTAGTTCAGATTATGGTTATAAAGAAACACAAGTTACATTTTGTTGGGTAAAAAATATCACTTCAGTATCAAGTGGTTTAAAGGCTGGTTACATTTTTGGAAACACTATTTTCATCCAACAAATTTCATTACAGAACTATTGTCTGATGGAAACAGTGCCTATCTGGATAGTCCCAATTCACACAGAAGTGGTGTACAGCAAGGACGAGGCGCTGACTTCTTTCACTCCTTTTTAAACATAATAATATGGTTCAATGCAGACAAAAGTTGTGTTTTGTCAGCCACTTGGTGACAAGCTGACGTTAGTAATCAAAATAGAATAGAAAACATACAGAAATATCAAACCAGGATGATGATGAGCCAAGGATTGTACATTATACAATCTCTGTGGGTCTCATTAGACTCAGTGGAAACAGTCATATAAATCAAAAATATAATTTAACATTATCAGAAATAGAATTGATGAAGGAACCAGAGTGATTGAGACTGACCGAGTGACGTGTCGTAGGCACAAATGTATTCGGATGTGGTGAACTGGTAGGTGAGCGCCGTTTTGCCGACGCCTGCCGCTCCCAACATGGCCACCTTGAACGCCGGCGTTGGCTGCTCCTCCACGTCCTCAAACAGGCAGCCACTCATCTGCGACGCATTGCTACAATAAAATCAATAATTCAATCCAATACAAGAACAATTAAAATCTAAAATATCTCTTGATAACAAAGTTCTGGACAAGTATCACACTTCAAGTATTTGGGGTGTGATATAACCTATGAAATGGACCAACACTTGAATGTGAAATTGAATAGATTTCAATCCATTCGTGGAACAATGAATAGGACTTTGAGAAACAGAGCCAGGAGGGATACAAAACTTAAATTCTATAAGGTTATGGCTATTCCAACGCTCTTATATGGCTCTGAATTTTGGATACCTAAGAAGAAAGAATGGAGTAGGTTACAGGCTGCCGAAATGAGATTTTTGAGAGCAGTAAAAGGATGCACAAGGGAAGATAGGTTTCATAATGTCGATATAAGAAGCGAGCTCAACATAATCTCCATATGGCAGAAAATCGGCAAAACTGGAAAGATCATGTTGAAAGGATGGGGAGCGACAGGATTCCCAGGGCAGTCATGTTGTATAATAGCCCGGTTGGGAGGAGAAGTGTGGGCAGACCCCGTGAAAGATGGATGTGATGGTGAGTTTGAAGTCGGAACAGGCAAATTGCCTAATCCTTGTAGGAAGATGACGACGACAAGAACAATTAATAATTACATGAAATTGCAATACTAATCAATATCATACTTCACAAGCAGGGAAGATTGACGATTCATTAAGTCTATTTTTGCCAAACAAAGCATTATCACACAATTAGTAGAGCGGCAAAGATGAGACTGAGCAGTATAAACATTCAAAGCATGTACAGTAGGCTATATGCGAGTCACGAATGAATCTGGAATATCTGGAATGAAATCGCTGTCCGTATTTTGTGTGTGTGTGTGTGTGTGTGTGTGTGTGTGTGTGTGAGTGTTTTGACAAAGCGTTTTTGTGGGTGTGGTTTCACTTGCCTACCGACTTCACTTATATTGGTGCTGGGTAGTAGCGTGTACCCGTGCCTCACGGGATTGGCTGAAAAAACAGGTGCTCACTTAGAGGTACGGGATTAACGTGCGGCTTGGTCAAACCACAGTTACTATATTCAAGGTTAATTTTATACAGTAACTGTAGCTCAATAAATTGCCTGCATTGTGCTTTGTGATAGTTCTATCTAATTTCTCGAATATAGTTTATCATGCATTATTTTATTGAGAAAAATCAATCTGATGAATGAACAAATTCTTAATTCTTCTCAGTGAAATTGGAAGATAGGCTACTTCACTCGAGAATCAGTTGAATTTATAGTTTGTCTTTGGGGATCATTTTGAGAATAGTGTGATTGTGATAGTAACTGTTGTGTGATAGTTCAATCTCATTTCTCTAATACTATTTATTATGCATTATTTCACTAAGAAAAATTTATTCGATGAATAAAAATATTCTTTATTCTTCTCAGAGAAATTGGGAGATTTGCTACTTCATTCTAAAACCAGATAAAAATAGTTTGTCTTCGAGAATCATTTTGAGAATAGTGTGATTGAAATACAACATTAAAAAAAATTTGTGAACCATTCAATGAGATAGTTAATTTCTTTAGTATTCATTTTTTCAACCTGAAGTCTTGTATTCATTTCCTGATCTCAAACAATCAAATCGATTCTTGACTACCTACTCACTTTCCTGATTTCCAATTGGCAACAGTAAATCAATTGAATAGCATTCCTGGAAACCTTCATCGATTTCGCTTCCTCTTGAAAGTTGAACAACGTCATAGCAATTCGACTGTCAGTAATGAGAGCCTGTGGCTTTTGACTGGTACTAAACGTTTCTAAGTACTGCACATCTTCAAACTTATCCACTAAACGCCCACTCATAAGAGCGACGCGACGACATGAAGATGAATCGGCAGGAGTGAGAGAAGACCTCAAAGCTGTGAGGCAGTCATGAGTTGAATGCAAGCCGTACATTCCTCACTGGAAGGAACGCGTTGAGGCTCAGCAACCTCGGAATGCGTTGAGGCATGGTCGTGAATCGTGATCATGAAAGTATCCTCACTGCACGCAAGCAAAGGCACTAGGCTTGCGCTACTGCATCCAGAGAACGATCCATATTATGTATCATACATATGATACATATGATACATATGATATATGTTCTGAATCATTTATGTGCTGTTTCGTGTAATGTGTTCTATATCCGTGTGTGTTATGTCTGCCGACTGTTGAGTATTTCTAGTGACAGGCTCTCTCATTAATTTGTAGGAGGAACTGCAGGTTGCTTTGATCATAGTGAAAGGCAACAAATTGAATCAATATTTTCGCAAACCCTCATAGCTACATTACATCTTGAATGATTTTGGTTATGACGCGTTTGTCTCTGTGATTGTAATACATGTTTCTTGTCAAGTGCTAATGGCGATTTACTATTATTCCAATAATCTCAATAAAAGAGTTTTGACAAAACTTCTTCTTCTTCTTCTTCTTCTTCTTCTTCTTCTTCTTCTTCTTCTTCTTCTTCTCTTCTTCTTCTTCTTCCAGGCTCTTGCCTGTTCCGACTTACAGTATTATAGATTGAGTCCATAACATTATACAGTAGATTTAAAATAGAAATTTATTTTTTAGCAGGTCATATTCTATTGCATATCTTGTGTCATCTGTTCCGAGGTCTACCTCTATCTCTTCTCCCTGTCGGATGGTAGTTCAGAATTTTCATGAAAATCCTTGCTGCTGGCAGTCTATTGAGTTCTTTTATAATTCATTAATTTATTTGTTACATTTAACAATACACACATGAAATACATGATTAGAATAGGATCAACAGGCCTAGCCTAAAACTGCTCCCTTCCTGAATGTGGATAGTAGTAATCCAATGTCTAAAAGGTAGGTTATGTTGCTTCACTTTGAATAAAATTCCGAGTCCAGAAATATACAAACCAAAATTTAGAATTTAATTAGATTGAAAACCGAAAAGAATAAAAATATTGCACCCTTTAATTGAAAACTTTAAATCATTGAATTATTTCGAAATTAAAAAACAGTAAACAAAACTAAACTCATTTCAAAAATATATAGTTGAAAATAATAAGCCTTTCAATATATTATGAAGAATGAGCGGTTCTCGTTCGGTGGATACAGAATGAATGGTTTTCATGAAAGATATTCATATATTGGTCTAGATTCTTTGAAAATATAATATAATGTGACTGCAAAATCAGCATCAATTCTAGCATTGAATGTGCTGGAAATGTGTATTATTCCAATTTTGGAGTAATTCATTTTATTATCACGCCATTCGGATAATTTATATTATTATACAATAATGACATACGATCATTGAATGCACAATAAACACCGAGTAGGTGTTTCAATGAATCGCCTGATATTTAAAGCTACTGCGTATCTCATTATTATTACAATTCAATACTAGAATTATTATGAGCATGAAAATAATTCATTGAACGAGAAGTATAATAAAAGCTCGTTCACAGTATTCACTTTGATGATCATGTTATCGGCGTTGAATTTGATTATGAGTTTTCATCCACTAGCAACGATGAACTCAATAATAATTATTGCAGATTGCAGAGTCTCTTCATTCAAATAAACGATTCTATTCTTTAATGCTGATTCATAAAATTCAATTCATTACACGTAAATAAACTCCTTTATTTAACAGAAACAATATTAATAATATCCTGAAAAAAATGTATAAGAGAAGAGAGTAAAAAGAAAGAAGTAGAAGAAATAAAAAAATTTAGTTTTTTAAATCTTTATAGTCTGTGTAATGCAGGTAGCCTATACGGCGCCTGAAAAGAGCTTACGCTTGATATTATAAAGAACGTTACAAGAACAATATTCCCTATATTGTAACAGAGGTGACAGGAAAATTCTAAGTCTAAATCCTATATTTAGATGCTGCAGAACCGTTCAGCTTCTGAGCAACTACAAGAAAATGGACGACCTCACAAAATGGCGTTTAGGGAGATTTTCGATCAGTGTAATTTACTAGTTGGAAAAAGCGTGCACAATCTTTTTTAGAAGAAAATTTTGCAAGAGTCCTGGATTTCATAAGTGACAATGATAAGATAATCACTAGTTCAAAACGGTGAAGTGTACTCTTTCCTATTCCTGTCTTTGTTGGGGATTCATGCTGAAATTATAATTTTCACAATACAGCTCTTGAGAAATCTACAGACTCAATCAATAAATTATAATAATGCATAAATAAATAACCTCGATACTTTCATCCTCGAATTTATGAATTATAGACAAAATTGAATTTTGATTACATTCAGTGGAATTCGGTCTGACTTCAGAAGATAAAGGATTAGGACAAATTCTAAAAACCTTCATGGTCAATCAAAACCAGAAAAGAATTTGAATAGCTCAGCACTGCCCAAAACTAGGTGTAGATGGAACTCGAATAAATAACTTTATATCATCCATGGGAATAATCTAGGCTCTAAATGGTAGGGAAAGGATGAGAAAGCTAAATTGAATAGTAATAATCGAATGGTCGCTACATAACATAACAAGGCACTTTATTGAATCGTAATAGTTACATATTCGAATACTATTATCCATAATTCATAATGAGTATTCAATATAAACAGAATCAACTATTTTAACGGATAACGTTTGATGATAATCACATTCAATTGACATAAACAGTAGAAGCAATAACCAGAACTAATTAGTTTGTTGATTGTGAAACAGAAATGCTTTATATGGCAGTTGATAACTTGACCCCCACACGTTTGTAGTTACATATTGATGATTACCAGAAAAATTTGAATTTCGAATCGAATGCAGAGCTATTGAACAAATTGTATGATGGATACAATACATCAGATCTTCTATGAGCTTATATATTCCTGATTGTGGTATTTGGTCAACAACGTTTCTGAATCAGGTTGTATAATAGCGAGCCAATTCATGAATCACATAGACCCGTCACAATGTCAGAGGCTACTATAAACAACTACTATGAATGTGAAATTTTTGTTGTACTGGAGGAGAACTAGCCAGAACTCTCACCTTTTGATTGCAGTTTCATTTCATGAGAAAATTATCCAATGAAAATTCAACAAATCAGAACTCGGTGAGAAAAGGTGATAATATATCGCGAGCAAAATCAGCGTGGGCGAGAAAGTTGGAAATCAACTGTGTTCTCCGGAATGTCCAGATTATTCAAGTATAGAGATCACGTATCAAACGTAGCATGAGGCGTTTCCTATTTTCTCGTTTATTTTTGGAGGAAATCTAATTCCAGCTTCACCAGCATCAGATAAAATGTACAAGACTTCATTCAAATAACATGGGAGCAATTTGGAGCTCACATCTAATTCAAGTTTTTCAAGTTTTTTAAGTATTTTAATTTAATCTTTCTTGTGAATCTCATATCCAACACTATTAGTTTTCAATTAGTTCCTGCATCTATGTGCCAGAGAAATACTGTCAACTTCTATTTTAAGCGGATTTTACAATTTCAACTAGTTCAATTCACTTTTGGTAGAATGTGTTACATAAATTAACACTTAATATGGTTTGAATTTGAAGATTGAAGCACAGTAATTTTTCACAATAATTCTTATCTCATGAAAAAGCCTTACTGGTTTGTGGATTATATGATGGATCTATGAAGTTGTAAAGAGATGAAGACTGGAATAAATATTCCCATGAATTTCATAGGAAGTTTCTCATTTTACCATTGTCCATTTTGCTGGAATAGTGATAAATTGTTAAGCTCACATCGAGATTTTCAATTCTGCAGCTAAGGTAGCCTACATATCATCTTCTAACCACTGACGTTCGTTAACCTCCAGCTCAGAGAGCAAGTCTGGAACGAACTCAATTATTGACATCGGCTACATTGTTATAGGTTGAATGGAACACACGATCCAAAGTCTGAACTGCTGCGAACAATATTCCGTTGTCACCAGTGAAAAGAACTCATTATTCACTCTGACTTTAAATCTTCATCTCGCTTTTGTTCGGTGAACTCTTCAATCTCCGTTCTGGTTCAAATGCACGGAGTTTCTATAAATTTTCATTTTTTCTCCCATTGAAACAAAATAGTGATATTGTCCGGAACAAAATAACTGAATCGAGAACTCCCTGAAAACAGATGGTTGAAATTGAGAAGAGGAACACTTCAATCTCTCCAACTTTTCAATGGTTGGAGATTTTATTTTCACACTGTGTTATTGGTAGCAGTCAGTTGAATATAATACAGATATTGTGCTAAGGAGAACTATTCTTGAAACATAAGTGTTTCTAGTGTTTACAAGTTTGTGTTTCTTCAATGGTTCCAAATTTTCTTAAATAACTCAATATTATTCGTTACAAGTGGTAATTGAGTGGAATATTTCTAATCAATTTATTAATTCAAGCCATCTAAATTAAAAATTTATAGTTTTCATGTTCATTTTGTACTAAAATTTTGTAAAAATTTTACATGTGGAATTTCAACCTTATCTTGGACTGTTTCACCCATAAATTTGGAAGAAAAATTGCACAAGGACTACCTTATTATTTTATCTACCAATGTTATTACATTAGTCTCATTTGCATTGTAACTAAATAAATAAATAATAAATAACGAAAAGAGAAATTCCCATACAAGTATTCTGCATATTGAGCTGAAGAAAATTTATTGATAATTGAGTAAGCATGATCAATACTTTAGAATCATCTATTGGCGTGGAAAGTACTGGAAATCTCATATTCTTCCAATGTTATAATTTGAATCATTAAACTATCACCTCTTGAAACTTTCTTCGACTACCACAGTATCATGATCAGATCAATTGGTAAACATAAAATTCTGCATATATGATTTATCTGTGAAGTTCTATTTCCTTTCATACTCACATACTATTTACTCTACATCAAATAGTAAGAATGGCCATTGAATAAAATAGTATATAAATTTACAACTTAATTCCCCTAAATCTCAAGCCAATTCTGCCACTTTTGGAACTCTCGGAATAGATTCTGATTGGTAGTTTCAATTGATCGAAAATGGTGTAAATCATATGCTCCAGATATAATATTTTCCACCAAATTGAATTGATGTTATTGAAATGTTTATCGTGATTACCGAGTAATTTTGTCTCACCGTTCAATCATGTGAATGGGAACAAAATAGGCTGCCTGCCAGCCTGCTATTCACGGTGATCTCCGAACTACCGGGTGATCTTGTGATGATCTAGCAGATGAACTACAATATCATTGTATCATTCACCCATCCAAGTTCAGTTTCAAGTATTCGTGAGATTTTTCTCTGAATCATGTTCAAAATAAATATTCCGTTGAAATGTTCCTCCTGTATAAAGTCAGTAGTTTCATTTCATCTTATCATCAAGGTGTTATAATAAATACGAGTAGGTTATATGCTGTAGGCCTATTAAAATATCTCGTATTTATATGGTTTCAATAATACAAGTGATATCAGTTTTAAAATCTCATCTGTATCTGTCTTCTGTTACAAATGTATCAATACATGTCTGAATCACAAGTAGGTTGAAAATATAAGGCCAAAGGATCGAATGTTTTCTACCTAGGAGATGCAGGCATCTACTCGTACTTTGCAGCTGGCGTATCCCGATTTGAGTCTTTTTTGCGATGAGAGAGGCCGATTCACAGCATCATGAGGGCTTCGAGTTGTTTCTCGTCCGTTGGCGCGCTATTCAAAAGAATCCAGGACAAACATTTCATTCGGCCATCTTTTTCCTCCTGTTACTCTTTTTTCTATTATCCGCTCTTTTTCCTTCCCTATTATGCGCTCTATTCAATTGAAGAGTTTCCGCGTTGCCTATCTGGCTCATCCCTTGTTTGTTTTGCCAACTGTTTTGGGTCAGGACTTTTCCCGCAGAATAAAAGTTCCATTGATGCACTACTATTGCTTCGGTATAAATTCTGAGATAAAAGAAGGAAACCTATCCACATTGAAGACCTACTTTTTAACGTTCAGAAGGGAAGTTTCTCTTCCTGATAGTGGAGGATAAATCGTTGAAACTTTGATTCACTTCAAAGTCAGTGGAAAATCCTTACAAATAAGACGGGATCTATTGCAATAGGAGCTTCTTGACCTCTTTACCTCTTTATCCTAGGAAAGTTCTAGAACAGCTCTAATATTATACTCTTTTTGGTTACTTGAAATAACAATTTCAACTCCAGTCAGTTCAACTCCAAATTCAACAGAATGTAGAACTCAAGGTTAAAAAGAGTATGTTGGCCAGTTGTGTCGTAGTTCATCCCAATAATTCATACCTTAATAACCTCATGCTTAATAAACTTATCCCAATAACCTTAATGCCTTATCCCAATATACTTGGGTTGAGCGGAAATTATCATAATCTTGTGGTGGATCACCTACTGCATTAGAGCTGAAAGCTGATTGGCTGCTTCTATTGGCTAGCCCATAGAGTAGGCTATAGAATGTAATATTCAACATATTCTATACTCTCTGGGCTAATCTGCAAGAGAATAATCCATAATCTATTCTTAATTCAATAGAATTCTGCAATTGGCATGATAATGTTTGCTATATTGACCTTATCCAGTCTTTGTGATAATGCTCTTTTACTTTGTAATAATATTTCATTCATCTTTGTTTCTAAGTTATTTTCTATGAATTTCATCTACATCCGAATGTATCTTGAATTAGGAACGGTCATGGAAAAAGTTGACTTGTGGTTTCTGAACCATTTGGAAAATTTGTACAATGTACAATTATTTATTTATTGTCAATGTGAAATTTGTATTATGTACACTGTATTGGTCATCGTCGTCGTCGTCATGGCGTAGGCTTTAATTAGCTCAATGTGCTAGACCTGTTCCGGCGCCCACCTTTTCCTCGGTCTACCAATGCTTCTTCTACTGGTCTATGGATGCATTCACAGTGAGACGATTCTGCGACATCTTTAGACCACTGATGTTTAGACCACTTTTCCCTGTAGCTGTTGATCATATTTATTAGCGGTTGAATTCGCATCACATTCTCTCGTTATCAACTCATTTCGAATATGATCTTCCCTAGAGCATCCCTTTACATGTATTAGTTTACATGCGACTAAAAAGAAAAAGTACTGTATTGCTACTGTATGGCTACTTTCTTCGTAGTTTGTTTGAAAAATGCTCATGAGACTTACCTGGGCACCCGCTCCCGATTGGACATTGTGGTCGTACTGGAACAAGTTGAGTTGACCGAACTGATCGACTTGGACCTCCGCGACTTGAACGAGTCGCCCAGATTGCAGATGCCGTTTGGCGTGATGGAAAAACTGCGCAGACGGTAGTATTCGCCGCTCTGATCCGCGTCGGGCGCAGGCACCGCAGTCTTCTTGATCTGACCCAGCATCGGCTGAAAATCAAAACAAATATCAACTGAATTTATTGGATTGATTCATTCATGCTGAGTTGAGTAAAATCAAATGCTTGATCCCAATACTAGTGGATCAGGAAGCCGGCCAACTCTGAAAAGGTCACTAACAGCACTAAAAAAATAAGGCCCTGTTGATAGGAGACTTATTGAATCAGATGGACCATTAAAAAAAAAAAAAATGAAAAGTTATCCAAATCTAAAATAGTTTAGGACTGGAAATTATGATGTTTTAAATAACACATTTTTGATACTAATAATTATAACGATATCCAAGCTGAAAATTATTTTTAACGGGGAAACTTTGGAAATTAGGAGCTTTTGAAACAGATTCACTATATACAATGTTGTGAAGTTAGTATTCATACCAAATACAGAATAGTATTGAATGGAGATGGAGGCAATGCAAGAGTTATCCTATTTATTTTGAAGATGAGCTGAAATTTATCATCTTAGTATTCACTTCAGATTATTTCAAAATGTTAAAAGGTAATACAATCAGAAGGATAATGCTCCATATTTGAATTTACTTCTGGTATTTGATTGTATTGTTGATTTAATAGTAGTTCTGCGAACAGTAGACCTCGCTCATGAATACAACTTTCAATCTAATGATAAGGGCCAGTACAATAAGTACAGTATATTGTGAAGATTTAGCCATGTCATCTATTATTTTCTCCATTGAAAGTGCTGGAGACACTGTTTGAAGAGACACTGGACTTATCAAGGAGGTACCTTCATATCAAATACATACAAATTTTACCTTTTAAATGAAAAAGACTGAGAAATTTTCAAAAACCACAGATTCATTGATACTTAGAAAGACCGGTTTCGGTCTTTATCAGAGTTTATCAGAGATTGACAATGGTATAATCACCGAAACCGGTCTTTCTAAGTATCAATAAATATGTGGTTTTTTGACAATTTCTTAGTCTTTTTCATTTATTATGAATAACTACCACAATATCAACTTATCAACTACACAAAAAGAGAAACGAAATTATTAACCTTTATATCTTTACATACAAATTTAATCACTAAAAATAAATACACCGTGAATAATATATTTTCAGAAATTTGTTAAAAAACGTGTTCTCCAAGTCAAATAAGAAGAATGAGAATTGGAGTAGGCTACCGTATTTGGAATTTACTTGACAGAGTTTTTCTGTCAGGTCGTTTTTCTGTCTAGACGTTCTGCCTTGTTCCTCTATCTGCTGTCTCTCCTGATTGACGATAGCCACTATACCACTACACCACATTGGCAAACCCCAGACTGAAAATGATGGTGTACGCTTGAAAACCGTCATCACCCCTCTATTTCAACTGAACGAAGTCACTAGATCACATGGTTCATGAGAAGACTGATGAAATATTCACCCAGAAGCCTAATTGGATCTGTCGTTAACAGTGCTCTGATTGTAATATTTCCACAACATTCAATGTCAGATGTCTCAGACCACAATCGTATAACTCAATGTACCTAGAATACATAGAATACCTAGTATTCTAGGTACATTGGTATAATTCATTAGTCATCACATCAAAACCCTGTTATATGTTTCGAAATTTCAATTATATTGTCTGCACTAATGTGAGGTAATAGCATATAACATAATAACTTAGTTATTACCGGTTTCCACGAAGAAACTGCCATCGTATGACCTACTAATTCAGTTATAACAGAATATACATACAACATATATGAAGATTTACACTGGATATACGAGATGCATTATATTATTATCGTACATGATGAGAGACGAGATACTTTACATTTCGAGAGTATGTCTCAGCTATTTGAATCCCCGGTTGAGTAATAATACTAAAATTATTATTGTTGTTATCCTAGCCTACCAAGAGTTCATTATGATGCATGCTCTAGATACTTAGTTCGAGTTAGGAAGTCATAACAACTAATTCATTCACGAAGTTCTTGTAACCTTGAACAATCCCGAATTCCAAATCTGAGGATCACTGAGTGAAACTGGGCCAGAAACGTCGTCCATAGATTACATAGGCTAATGATGTTACTAAGCAAATAGGTTGAGTTCAATGTTGCGTGTCGTGCTTCGCTAAGCTGCCATTATCCGATAATTAAATCCATACACGTCGATGGCACTTTGTGAGGGTGATCTCACACTCACACATAGCTGCTATCTCACTCTCACACACTGCTGTTATCTCACTTTCGCCACCGCACCCATCGCAGCTCACCCGCAAACTTGGAGGCTGGCTTCAAACATTTCCAACCACATTCTGTGTACATACAGAGGGTGAGTGGTTAGTTGAAGTAAACTGTTGGAGGAAAGTAAGCACGCACGTTGATCGAGTCACATGAAGTCTCTCGAGTATGTTTGCAAGATAGGCGTTGACAGTATCTACTCGAAATGATCATGTTGTATTCGAAGGATGTTAAATAAATCACGCAATCCAATTTCTATCATTTAAGGGGAGAAGATTGCTGAGGACTTCCATTGTAGTATTGTAGAGAACTGAATATATCCGGGAAGGTTGATGTGAATCTATATCGAAGAAGTGAAAATTAATTGACGATTGACTGATGGATAATTGATTGGAACATCGAACTAATTGATGGAATAATATCCTATAACAGGGCTATTAGAAAAGAGTCTTTCACTATAATGGTTCGGATTAAAGTGGAAAGGTGCATACGAGTAGTATAGTTGAAGTGTCTTTTTCAGCTCATGTCAAGTCACTGAAATCTGCAACCAAATAGAGCTCCAACCCAATTCATTCTGAAAAGAACTCGAGCGCTCATTCAATCTGTGCAGACGAGATTGTTTTAGTGAAGGATTTAAATGTTTGACTACATGAAAACAGGAGCAGTAAAGAGGTTTAGAATTTCAGTTAACCAAGTTCCATTGAATCGCTGTTGCCGTGGGAAAACTGAGTTTCAAACACATGCTAAAGCGAGTGAGCATGGCCTCCAGAACATTATTCCCACAATTTTCTCTACTACAGGGCTGTTTTTCAGGGGTTCAAATAGATTTGGCCATTATGATCGAGTAATTAATTTTTCGCCACACTTGGATGTAATGAGCTGGTTTACGTGCGTCATATGGAGGCCGAAAGTGATTGTTTTCCGACCAGGCCGGTAAAACTTTACGGCCCTAGGGCTGTAAAATGACCTTGAATAACAGCTGATCGTGTCCGATCCCGATCTCACAAAAGTCATAGAGAGATAATCTCATAACGACTGTAATAATCTATATAATTATGTATCGTGAATCGCGGTATTATGTCTATAATATATTTATAATTACTGTTTAATAATTTAATATTTATTGTGTTTTTGATATCAAACAATGAATACAATGGCTGCATTGTCCATTGTCAGAAAGGTACGTATCGCAAGTATTTAAAAGTGAAGAATCGAATTTGAAATCAAAGTACAATAATTGTATCAATATTTAAAAGTGAGGTAGAGTAATAATTGTTTTTTTTTATTATCGAATTCCACTTCTTAATGCAATACAATCAACTATAATAACAAGAAAATACAGCAGAGATCTGAAGTTTAAGGTAAGCCTACTGGTGAAACTCAGCCTTGACTAAAAAATTCCTAGTAATTTTTCGTAATTCATTATTAAAACTTTTAGATAATTTTTCTTTAATATTGAAACATATAGAGAAAACATTAGGCCCACTCAAGATTGAATCTTCGAATGTTTTCTCTATGATTTCAGAGCAATATTTTGTTGTGAAAATGCCGGCAAACCGGCTTCAAATTAATGCTGCTATACACTATATTATAGTAGCCTACATACGTTACCTGACTTAATTCAGAGTGAAAATTTTTTGTGAAACAGATAATAATATTAATTGTAATAATATAAGTCATGAGCCAAAGTCTGTTGTACCTTTGACTATAGAAAGAACCTTCTTCTATAAAGAAGAACAACCTTCTTTCTATAGTCAAAGGTTGTACGCTTTTTAGGAGTAAACTTTTTTAGAAGTCTAGTTTACAGTATTACGTGTATGCTAAGAGTTATCAGTCAGGCCTCTTCCTTCAACAATACCCAATAGCCGAGAGCGTTAAGGCGTAACACAACTGAACTCAGCTTAGTGAGTTACAAACACGATCTAGGTTCGAATCTCGGTCAATGACAATTTTTTTTGTCGATGAATTTCGACTTGTATTAGCTATTTTTTATATTAGTTACCATAATTTAAATTTCAATCAATTTTTTAGATATATTTTGAGACAAAACTGTGAAATATGCAATTATTTAATTTTTTCATCACATTATTTCAAAATAGTAATGAAAATTCTATTCATCCATCTATCCATGAGATATTGCACCGGGCGCAAAGCGCGAGCTATAAAAATTCAAACAATTATTCGAAATATTAATAGTATAAAAATATGGTCACTATTGTAAATATAATTAGTAACATTGAAATAATTGACAGTAAAAGTTGTCATAACCAAGATTCAAACTATCAAAATAGGATGTTTGAATTTTATTAATTTTTCAATTTCTTATAAATATTGGGAAGTTTTTTTTTGGGTGTGGCGAAAAATAGCGTTCGCAACACGGGCAAAAATGTTTTTCCGGCTCTCGAACGCTTCAAGTTCTCGACTTCGTCTCGAACTTGAAAACCGCGATCTCGCGCCGGAAAACGTACATTTTCGACCCTAGGTGCGAAATATACTATTTCCTACAGTTACGTTGAAAAGTGGCCATTGCTGCACTGATTACAGAACGCAAAGAATCACTTTTCCGCTCTAGTGCGGGAAAAATTTTTCTGCACTCCAGATTTGCAACATGGCAACGCAAAATACTTAGTAGGTTATATGGAGCAACAGTGCAGCAAAATGAAAATGAAGTTGGTAACAGTGACTGGGCTACTATAGTGAGCAGAGGTGCAACGAAGCACAACGCGCTAATTATTATTCATTATATTTATATTATAACCAAGGACAACGAGGATTTTAGGATTTTAGGATTAAGGTTTTTTATCAATAATAAAATTACACAGAAAAACATTTGATAGATTTCAGGCAATTTTACCCATAATTACCCACTTTTCATATTCAATGGTAACTGTAGGAAAAACTTAATGTGAAATAATCGCAACGGCTAATAAACTCGCCTACGGCTCGGGCGTAAACGTTTCTTTCGGTGCAGCAAACTGACACTTTGCGCACTAGTTGCACAAATAACTATTCTGAAACCACTCAACATATTCATTCAACTGAGGGGGAAAACCATGATAAGCATTTCTCCTATTGGTTTTGGAACATAAAAATTTTGAAATTAGGTCATTGAAAATATTTTTGAACTAGAAATTTTGTGAAGTGAAGAACTACAAGACTATGAGTATTCTTTTCTAAATTGGGGAGAGGAATAGCACAAGCTTTATTTTTCCTCTCCCTATTATTTTAAATATGTTCTTATTATGATAATAAAGAATAAATTATCATGATTGTTGATTAATGAAAGTAGAAGGATGATAAAAGTGAGTAAATTGTGTCTATGTTGTTCTCAATCCATTGTGATCTCTATAGTGTAAGATAGGCACCTTGCTGTCGGAACTCCCGATGAGAGATTGTCTGCATTATTCTAGTTCTTTCAATAGGGAGTTATTATCTGCAAAATGATTTCTTGGCAGTTTTTAACTTCTCTAAGAATGTAGGTCCATTTATATCTTTATTATTCCACATAACCTGATTATCCTTTTATCAACTAGGCTCTAGGCCTAATGTGTGCGTCGTTCTCAGTAAAAAAACGTCTTGAGAGATCGCATCATTAAATATCATGAATTGATAAGAATCATGAAGAGGTGCTTATTCTATTCTACAATTATTTCAAAATAGAAATGCTTCTAAATCGTTGATAACTTTTTAAATAGTTATTTGTTGAGCACGTATGTTCATTCTAAGAGTACTATGATTTAATTGAAAAAAAATCTTTGAACAGCTATGAGTAGTTCATAAGGATACTTGGAATAGATACAATTTATTCCCATCATATATAACCCCATTTCGAAGGGGTTATATCCAGCAGTCCGGACAGTCTTATAACACAAACTGAGATAAGTGACGTCCTATCGAAATTTCCCCTTTGGAAGGGTATCTGTTCGGATAACAGATAGGTAGTTAAGATTAGGGTATCCGTCAATACCAGTTCTGATAACACATAGGTCGTTAAGATTCATGTCTACATCTACGATGTCACTCCCCGGTGGTTCCAGCAACAAACTCTCAACTCTCACTATATATAACTTGAAAAATGAGTTACTTTACTGTTCAAAAAGACTCAAAGGCTCAAAAAACCAAGTGCAGTTGAGAATGAGTAAAATTAATGGGAAGACATCGAGAATTGTTCGAATGATAATTGGATGAGAAACAAAGAAACCTAAAAAAATCAACGCTTTCTATGAGAACAATACCTTGACAAAACTTACAGAGTACGTCCTTGAACACAAAGTCAGGAGTTTCAGATGAGAGAGAGGGAGAGTATTAGCTGAATCTGAATTGTGTGAAATGGTAAGGTGAGCAATAATTTATGAGCAGTCGATGTGACTGGAATTCTTCTTGACTGCACAGGAGTACTCTTGTAAACAAGCAGTAGTGTCTCAGCTCACCTCCGACCTCTCCTAGTTCAAGGGTCCACTCTCAACCGCTACTCAAAGTTCGCTCGTTCATTCTCCATCTCTTTCCACTCTGATTATCGTCCAATTTTCCAGCTCCTTCTCTTCTCATCTGACTCTCCAGTTTCTGCTGACTGGGCACGAATCACTTCTTAATTAGTGTGTCACAGTGTTAATCACATCTGGATATCAACTACGCCTTCAAAATTTGAAACCAATAAGGCTTCCTCCTTCTTCCTGTCCTCTTTCTGCTCTTTTTGATGCTACGACTCCTCCTCACCCTCCTCCTCCTCCTCCTCTCCTTAATCCTTATTTTCAACCACCCTCGACTCTACATCATCATCATCCTCCTCCTCCTCTTCCTTCTCCAACACTCCCTCCTCGTCCTCCTTTCTCACTACCTTCTCCTCCAGCTACAACTTCTTCTCCTCTTCCTTGTCTTAGTCCTTCATCCGCTTCTCTCCCTCCCACACAAGCACATCTCCTCTTTTTCTCTCTCCATTCTTTTCCGTTCCCATCTTTCTCATGCACCTACTACATCATCGTCAAGCCTACTATCTTATTTGTAATACTCTTCATTCATCCACCTCGTACGGCATCTTCATTCAAGAACCTTCCTGCTGGAATGAATGAGTTCTTACATGAATTTTCATCTATAACCTTATTCATCTTTCACTGGTAGCGTAGACAAATTAGACAATTAATTACAAAGAAGAGTGGTTAGCTAGCTAGTAGTTAATGTAATCTGATTGTTTGCAAAATATGAAGATTGAGGTGAATTATTACATGACTGATATTTCAAGTCTCTACAATAAATTATTACAAGACTGTAATACCCTGTTCTGGAGAAAAATCGCAACTGTTATAGAATTTTACAATACACATCTTAGGTGAGCGAGTAAAACAAATAAATAACAATGAAAAGCAAAATTTGATTGATCTTCGAGTAACTTGTGTTATTGATGATTTCAACAGTGATTGTATGATTTGTGATTCTTATTGATTTTAGTTCCTGTTCTTTATTCACTTGATAATACAGTACTTGAAATAATCTTATCAAGATAATAACTTACTCTGCGAGCCAGGAGAATTTGGAGGTTTGATCACTTTTGTATACTCTTACTTGAGATGAAATGAAGTCTCGATAAATGAATCAACTGATATGAATTCATTAATAGTGATTGATGATTTTAACGGTGCAGTATTGTTTCCATTGGTACTGAAAAAACTATTTGCTCTCATTGAAACATTAATATCGGGGCACCGAGCTTCGCTCGTTATTTATTGACTTTTGATAAACCAAACACAATTTTTAAAATGATTGGAGAAGTACTAACAGCACAGCCCAAAACTGTTTCTTTCCCGAATTTTGATTTATACCCTATAAATAGTCCAGAAAGTAGGTTATGTTCCATACAATTGAATTCAGGTTCAATTTTCTGTTCAAACATTCGAGAACAAAAAAATTAAAATTCAGGTTATATACAAACCAAATTGAATAACAAAATAACTCTCACTAATCACTTAAAATTATCAAATAATGATCAACTTTATGATATACTCTGGTTTAGGAAGATTATCATGTCGTGTCAACAAATCAGACTATGTTGATCAAGTCGATCAAATTGTCTAGCTAGATAAAATTTCTTGCTGATTGATTATGATTACACAGCTGGAAATAATTCTGCCTTTCTCCCACACAAGCACATGCATCTTGTGTTATCGAGAGATAACGAAATATCATCTGTTTTCCAAGGATGAATTATCCTTTTAATGTCGTTCAGCTAGTTTTCCCAATAATGACACCTAGTACAATTGAATTTTTATATCATAAACCCACTATGTTCCAAATTTTGTAAAAATCGTTAGAGCCGTTTTCGAGGTAACCAGATATAAGAATAACCAGATATAAATATACAGAAATTGCTCGCTTAATATAATAGGATTATCAGAATTTGTTACTGAGAAACAGTTTCGGTGTAATCCTCTTTCATTCTTCCCCATTAATTGACTCTATCATGTGTTTTCGTGAATGAATAAGAAAATAATAATTCAAGAATTCCATATCAAGTATGTTACTTCTAAGTATGCGAAACTGATCAAAAAGTTAAACTCGTCTGACTCGATGAGTAGGGCTTGAAGATAATTTCTAATACTGTAACGTATTATCAAGTTAATAGAAAACACGAACTTAAATCAATTTCGAAGTACCCAGTTCCAATCTTGAATAAATTGAATCACACGCATTCGTTTTCATTCGGTTCGGTTTGTTTTCGGTTCGGTTCGGTTCGTTACCGAAAACAAATAAGGCTTTCATACATGTCAGGTTTCAATTCGTACGGTTCTAATTAGGTATTTTCTTCTCAAACACAGCCGTGTTTGGATTTTCACAGTAGTTCATGCTTATATTTATATTTAAATAATAACAGATGGTGTTAAAATTGTAAGATGTTATTTCTTGAGCAACAAAATTTTAAAGTTAACTAAAAATTGTGAATTATTTGAATAGATTCTCTTCGATTATGTTAATTTTGGAAGTTCAGAGAGATTATTTTCTTAAATTGAAAATGTGTTCCTTGTTTTGAGACATGGTATATAAACTTCATCTCTTCTCCCCATTGATGAAATCACGTAATATTCGTGAAAAAATAGAAAATAAGAATTCTCCCTAAGAAATTTATATCTTTAATATTTTTTAGCAACTATTCATTGAGAAAAAATGTTCCTGTGGACTAACAGAAATGAATGAACCACTTATGATTTTGACTTGGAAAATTTTGAAACAGATAATCACGATATCAGGCTAAAATAAAAACAAAAAAAATCTGGTGTGGTACACTCACACAACTTTCCTTGCCGTTATGAAAATTGATCACCTGACGCTAGTGTTCCCGCGCATCTCAAGTCTACTTGTAAACAAAGATCTGAGCCAGCTGGTGACAGGACAATAACGCTGTAGACACACGAAGTCTGCTATCACTCCATACTGAATGCTTTAATAGAATCAACAGCTGCCAACAGTTTGCAATTGAATAATCTTATTTTCTCGAATTTCGAGCTTATTTTCAATTTTAGGTGGAAATGTAACTGGACATTAATTGTAGAGATTTCTATGCTCAATCTTTTCCACTTGAAATTTTCGGTTCAAATTGTATCTGAAGCCTGATTATTGAGAATCTAAAATCAAACTTTGCACAGATGGGGCGGAGCTCCTGAAATTTTTACAGAAATGGGACTTGCGGCAGTTGATAGAGTTTATCGATGACTATTTTAGGTATAACTTCAACAAAATCGTTGGAGCCGTTTTCGAGAAAATCGCGAAATACCCTGTTTTTGACAACATTTTTGCCATTTTTGCCGCCATCTTGAATCGCATTTGATCGAAATTGTTCGTGTTGGATCCTTATATTGTAAGTACCTCACGTTCCAAATTTCAAGTCACTCGGTTGATTGGGAGATGAGATATCGTGTACACAGACGCACATACACTCATACACACACACATACAGACCAATACCCAAAAACCACTTTTTTGGACTCAGAGGATCTTGAAACGTATAGAAATTTAGAAACTGGGGTACCTTAATTTTTTTCGAAAAACAATACTTTCCTTACCTATGGTAATAGGGCAAGGAAAGTAAAACGCAAGCGTGTGTAAAAGAGTTTGTTTTTTCCTGTTTCTCTAGCAACGAATTCGAATATTATGATGAAACCTATTCGTGTCGAGGGGGCGTTCGGTGCTATGCGGTTGCTATTCGGTACCGAATTCAAACCGAATCATCGTTTCACACTTATCGGAATTCGCCGAAAACGAAACGAACCGAATGAGTGTGAAACTAGTCTAACGTTGTTGTATTCTTCATTGTGAAGTTGATCAACCTCAAGTTTTCACTTCTATTAATAGTAACCATCTTATAGTATCAATAAACACTGTGATAATCAATATCCAAAAGACTATGATTATAATTCTAAAACCATATAAAAGTGGTAGGCTAATAATATTCTTGAAATTGTCAACATTTATTGAAGATATTCTCCTCATATTATAACAGAACCTGAAGTATTTCAATCTGTATCCTATGGATTTCAACATAATACTGAACTGAATCGAACTTCTTTCATTCGTAAACCTTCAAAGAGTCACGTAAAAACTTCTGGAATGTTGAATTTCAAAAAAGAAATTAGTTTTACATTGCAACAATTCACCATTTATCTTCTTCAATTTCAATCGAATGGGAGTCAACACCTCTATTTTCAAAAATACAGCATTTCTTCCAATAAATTCCCAATTTTTCCATGAATATATTTCCATTATCATCCTAAAAGGATCATCAATGAAAAATATGCTGGGCACAATACACGGGGAAATGACTGTTAGCTTTTCCAGCTTTCATTATTACTTCCATGAAAAGAGATTACTGAACGGGAATAGATAGTGATTTATATTCCCATCCACATGACAGGCTTCTACCGTGATATGCCATTCACGTGCATCCCAAAAAGGATCAGACCAATCCGTTCATTACACTAGTTCTATGGAGGATGTACAGTATACACGTCACATCAATGAATTTAATTGAATAGGATTCACTGAACATTTCATAAATTTGTGACGTTGGATTGATTTCGCCTTATCTGATTATATAAAATGATTACAACCACTTTATGTGTGACGCGTTCATTCAGCACAATTAAGTGGAGGAGCAGTATCTTTTAGAAATGCAAGAAAGTGGAAATATTCATTAATAGAGTGAAATGCTTTTTCTAGAGTTACGGAGAATTAACGTGGCTCCTAACACACATGAACCATATTCAGATTGATATAAACATAATGATACGTATATTATTTAATCTTATCTACTCGAGTATCAGAAAGATTGACTCCCAAAAAAATTCAGTTCTATCGATGAAGATTCTTTGATTCCTCAATTTATTATAGAAATAATGATAGCGCTATTTCCACCATTTTTTTATCGAATTAGGTGAAGCTGAGTAGAGGGATCATTCACAATTTACATGTCTTCCACCATAGGATTCAATGAATATTTCTCACAATGATATTACGAAATCAAGTCCTACATTTTAAGAGATTGAAACTTATCAATTCAAACAAAAATGTTCAGGGATTCGAATGAAAATTACTCAATTCAGAAATGATTCAAATGCAGAATTCCTCTGTTTTCCTCTTCACTTTGTAACATAATACGCAACGAGTAATATTATTGCTTAGTATTATTGCTCCAAGCCTTACTCAGCATAACAACGCGTTACTCCCAATAATGATAATAAAGGGGAGAAATTTGTCAAATATTTTGCTACTCAGTTTAAAACGATCATGAAAGTGCTGAAATTTACGTGAAGACAGATTCAAGTGCTTTTGTTTGATAGTGCGAGCGACGGCGATGGAAATGTGAGTGAACTTGTTGATGAAAGTTGATTTATATGGAAATTCATTGAGATTAAAGTCTTTGTCATGGTCCAAGGCGTAGCTTCAAAGATCCTGTCCATGACGCAACTGAATAGTCGTTGTCAACTGATAAGGGAGACGGTGAAAGGACCTGAAAGAGCCAGTCTCACAACACTCCACCAAAACACTGTACAACATTTTCATCCTATTCCACCTACCCCTACCACAGCACAGTATCTGGAGTATATACAGTGGAGTACAATATATATTTATTTATATAGTGGTGAAGGGTGGCGTATGACGCATTGGCTTCTCTATTCCGCTGAAAGATAATTTTGTTTTCCAATTTACTCTCTGCGAACTGCAAGCCTGGTTTGTTATTCAATGTGCTTTGGTGTTTTCTCTGGAGAACACAATATTAGAGTAAGAGTAGAGTAAATTACCACAGCAACCATTCACTGGGACCCGACTGATCAATAGTTTGTTGCAAAGCCACCAGCTGCCAGTTTGTAATTCGATTAATTCATAATATTCATATCTTGTATCAATTTGATTTCAATTCAAACGACAGCACTTATATTTAAAGCATACAAATAACATTGGGAGGGAGTGATCTTGAAATAGATGAATTGTAACAATGGTGTTCCGTGATATTCAATCAGTGATGATTTAATAGATCATAGTGATGTTTATTCTCTTTGCATTGCATTTATCTGGTCCTTTGCTGTTGGTTGTAAAAGAGTATTAGCGAGCTATTCATGGTCCGATTTTTTGTCCAAAGTTTCGTTCAGCATCTAATATTTGACCCGACACCCGACCGTGAATGGGGTGGTCAAATGTTGGAAGTCTAGTCGAAGAAGTTGGATCATAGACAGGTCAAACACCAACACGAAGGTCCAAGTAATTTGAAACGTGAGCGTTGAAAGTCGAGGCGTGAGTGGTAGAAACGATCCTACTAGGAGTCTAGTTTATAAGAGGGGAAAACATAAGAGTGATAATAATTTGGTTCTGTTTTGAACTAAAAAGAGAAGAACACATTACTGAAACTCCAATAATTTGAGTTATGAGCAGAGAAGTATCCTGTGCATAATGACATAACGACATAGCATGAACCGACAGATTCTTTATCGGGCGGTTCAGAATTGACAAATTTCATGTTGTAAACTCCAATATTGCGGTCATATCATAGACGTAATTAGAACAGGTATGAACTATCTTGAAAGCATATGTTAATAGGCCAAAGATAACCTAGGACTTGGAGGAATACTCTGATTAGCCTGATTTAGAGTTGCTTCATACAATTATTGTGCGATCAGCAAGTTGATTATGGCCCATCGCTAAAATTTATTTATTTATTCATTTTCTTTACATAAAAAGGCTCACAGAGATCCATAAAGAGCCTTATTTACACAATTAAATGAAACAACAATTTAACTTATACATTTTAGTATATAGTAAATAAAGTAAATAAATATAAGTAAATAAAGTAAATAACCAAATATAATAAATAAAGAAAAGAAAGCAAAAAGCATTTACACAGCTGAAAAAATCAAATTAATTACATTCATATAAAGAAAAATGTAAAAAAAGCAAAAAGCATTTACTCAGAATAATCAAATTAATTTCATTATTATAAAGAAAAATGTGAAAAGATAGAAGGTAAAACAATCCTTTCCAAAGATTCTAGAGGTAAAACAATCCTTTCCAAAGATTCTAGAGGAAATACAATTAAAAAAAAACTATTCAAAGATTATAGGAAAGAAAATAATAACTAATAAAAAAAGCTAAGTAAACAGAAAAATAAAAGTCTTAAACTAGGAGAGTTCCAGCCAGAGTTTACAAAACAAATCATCTCAAAAACGAGCGTCTTATGATAGATTCAGTTCACAATGTTTCTTATATTCATTGAATGAGTTCGAAAAAGGATCAATGTGTTCATTCAAGCTATTAAACAGTCGTAAGGTTTTATAAAGAAATGAGTTGTAATGATGGTTTGTTCTAGCAATGGGAATCTCAAACAATATATTCCTTCTAGGTCTTGCATATGGTACACTGAAATTAACTAGGCTGATAAAATAATATATGGTAAATGGACGTTATGATTTAAGATATTATGTAACAACAATAGGGCACCTATTATGTAACAATAATGATCTCCGCACCTGCAATGACCGGATATTAAATAAGGATCTCAATTCACTAGTTGGGAAATTGAATGGACAGAAGATACGGAATTTCTTGATGAAAAGGTGTCTTAGAAATCTATTTTGAATCTTCTCAATTTCGTAGCTATCAGTTACATTAGCAGGACCCCACACCATAGATGCATACTCAAGTTTACTCCGTACCAGTGCATTAAACAGTTTTATACTTACATCACAACTAGTAAAAGATTTTGAATTACGAAGTATAAAACCAAGTAGCCTATTAGCACTGCTAAGAACGTGATTAAATTGGTCTTTAAAATCAAGAGTCGAGTCTATCAACACTCCAAGATCTCGAATGCTATTGACATACTAAAGATTGATGCCTGCTAATTAGTAAGCGTAACGATCATAATTCCTCTGTCTCGTGTAAACCATAAACTTGATTTTTGAGATATTTAATTTGAGTTCATTTCTATGACACCATAGATGGACTCTATCAAGATCCTGTTGTAACTGAGCACAATCTTCAACACTCCTTATTAATTTATACAATTTTACTTCATCTGCAAACACTAGGATCGTAGATGCAATAATACATTCGGGAAAATCGTTTATTAAGAGAAAAAACAGAAGAGGCCCAAGATTCGATCCCTGAGGGACCCCTGATGTATTTGCATAGTCAGCAGATTTGTAGCTATTGAAATGTATGTGTGAAAATCTATCAAATAGGTAGCTGCGGAAAAATTTGATCAAATCAGTTGAAAACCCATATGTAACTAACTTTTCCAATAAAACTTCAAAATTAACTGAATCGAAAGCTTTACTGGAATCGAGATAAATCACGTCTACCTGATCCTGACTATCTAATTTAGAAGAGACAAATTGAGTAAATGTTAACAGATTACTTACAGTAGACCTTCGGGGCATGAAATCATGTTGGAAAGGTGATATGACGTGTTTTACATGATTGAATACTATATTATATAAAATAGATTCAAATACTTTGTCAGGTGCATCCAATATAGAAATAGGTCGAAAATTAGATATTAAATTGGGTTTACCAGATTTATGAATGGGCGTTATACGGGCATTTTTCCATTTAGTAGGATATTTAAAGAGAGATTGAAAATATATTGTAAAGGTTTTAATAGAATATCCTTACAACCCTTAATAATATAGGCAAGGACACCATCAGGACCAGCTGAGCGAGTTGCTTTTAACTTATCAACCGCAGAGCTGACCCAATCATCTGAAATGGAAGGGATAATCAGCGTATCTAAATTTGTAGCAAACTAAGGCAAATATAATATAACAGTAGAAACATTTAATAGTTTTTAAAACTTTATCTCTGTGTCTACTATTCCAGTCAACTCAGTCTACTGAGCTATATTATTTGTCATTTCGACTTCCTTCTGAAGCTGGATTTGATTTGAACACATGCAGGTATCATGATGATGCTCATATTTATTCATTCGTATAGTAATATAATTCTTAGAAATTATTCAGCCCTTGTTACAACCTTACATCGTAAGATTATGCAAAAGGTATTTGGACCAATAAATATTTTCCAAAATTTAGTCATCAAAAATATCCAGTTGAGATTTTCAATACCGATTGGAATCAGTATTTATGGGATAATAATATGACTAGTTTTTTGGACCAAGAGTTCTTCAGGGTAATCAATTTTTATGGTAAAGAATCTCCATTACTTTCATCATTCTAAAGATCTAATTCATGTATTGTATGTATCTTATTATGATCGTGAACTCCGCTATGGGACACATAGCTGAACACTGTACCGGAACACAAACTGGAATGGGACATTGGAACAGAGTACCAATTGACAATAGTCAATGATACTTATAATTTGATGTTATTTCTAGATTATTGACAGCTGTGCAAATGAATTGCTAGACAATGAATTAAGTCACCGTTTAGTTAATTCACAACTGAATTGGAGTATGAGGTCATGTTTCCATCGATACTCCTGAATATTTCATTGTTCATTCATCTTTAGCTTTCCAGGTGATTTCTTCCGTATCGAGAAGATAAAAATTGCTCTATCTTTCTGAAGGACATAATATATAATTTTACAAGTGCTTCTTGCAATCAGAAAGTATGTAAAATTGAAACTTAATTTCTATTCCATACATTATGGTTTTTGAATATTGCAGTTCTTGATGATTGTTCTAAAATGTCTGATTCTCTCTTGTTTTTTCTTTGAAGGATCCACTAATATTATAATGCTCTTCAGGGAGGGCGAGGATCTACAGTACTCGAGAGACAAAAAATACATAAGGAGCAGATATGTGCATGCATAAATAACTATCTCATAAACAAAGTGAAGTGTTTCACACACACTTGCTGCCAACTGCTGAATTCGCATGTATTGTTCGGAGCCAAATCATTTTTCAAATAGAGAGAACTCTCTCACTCTCTCTGAAAATGGATATCAGACTCCTTACGACAACAGAGAATGAGTAATGAGGTTTTTGTACTCCCGTTATAAGGATATTATTTTGCACAATGTATTCGGATACCATTGGATTATGCTTTCACTCGTAATGAGTTAATCTTGTGTCATGTAAGCTTTTCTCATTTCCTGAGTAGGAAAAACTCAACAAATCTTCTCTGTCATACGGATAAGATATTATACCGATTCCTGTCCAAACGTAAGAAGTTGAATTTCGTAACTTATTTTTTCCTACAATAAACAGAATCCATCCATTCACCTATCCATTTTCAAATGCCTTTGCGACGATAATGTTGGATCCATTTGAAACCTCTCTTATAGTATTTCGCAAACTGTCTCATCTGTTCCCTTTGTTACGAGACAGTATAGAATGCAATATATTTACATTCTATACTCTCTGTTACACGCTGGCCTATGTTGAAATTCAATTCCAAAATCCACTCTTACTTCCGTTTACTTATCCATTATCTTCCCGAGTAGCGAATATACACATAACATCTTTCTAATCTGCTGTTTTCGATTGCCATTAATAACATATTCATCCATTTACTTACTGACCGTTTACTCATTCATTATCTTCTCGAGTAACGAATACACACATAACATCTCTCAAATCTGCTATTTTCGATTGTCATTGATCATCAAAATAGTTTTCCTTATCATTTTTATTATTTGACTTCGTAGGCTACATCTGAAGACTGTCACCCGTATCCAATATACTTGTATACTTATCATACAGTTTTGATATTATTTAGTTTATATATTATATATCTTTCAGTTTACTCTTCGATCACCACACTTGTGATACAACAAAACAAATGTGACACAACAATGACAACAACACAACACAACACAACACAACACAACAACACAACAATGTGATACAACACAACACAACAACACAACAATGTGATACAACAAACACTTCTCGCTGTACGGGATGATATGAGTCAGTCCCGAATTCTTATGTTTCATTGATGGTGAGACCGGTTCAGGTGCACCAGTTCAGGTGCATCAGTGATTTACGTTAATTAATGAAGACTTGGTGAACCAACCATCATAGGTGTGAGAAATTAAGTGATAGTTGAGTACTGAAGCTGATTAGATGGATGCTTCACTGTTCATGTTGAAGAACCTGTTTCTATCAGTAATCTATGAAACGGTCACATTCCAGTCCGTGGTGGAGTAACAGAGAACATAAAATAGAATGATACTTGATTTTCCTCTTCATAAGTTAATTTCCTCTTCAATTTTGGCAATAGAAAATATATCTCACTCAAAGCAACCTCCTTCCCATTTTCAGTCACCGATATGCTTGTTGGATCATAGCTAGGCTCTTGTGTAGTTTTAATATGGAGATGGAAGAGAATATTTCTAAACCGATTATGATCTCTGAATCAATATGCTTTCCGTTACTGTCAGTTTGCTTGGCTTCCCTCTCTTCGAAGAGTGAGATGGATGGAGTTTGCTCGCTGTCCAGAATATTGATTCGCCAGCGGAGTGAGTACTCAGCTTAAACAGATTTCTGCTTTCATCACTGCTGCTCCCAGCAGAGTAGAGAGCTCCTACTACACTATAATGCATCATGCTTTGCAGCAACAGGTGGGTTTGTTGAGCACCGCCCCCAACCACCCTCCTCACCACCATTACCGTAACCATCGATTCAATAACGAACAGGGAAAATATTCAATTCACGCCTAGATTTGATCAGACATCACTACAAATTGAGTCTAATAATTTGATGGAGATTTCATGTGATTTGAAAATTTATACCTTTTTATTTTGAATGTTCTGAAATTTGCTATTCCGCAATTAATAGCTCCTTTTATTCCCGGTTATGGTTCCTTCAGTTATTCTGTGAAAAATGTATTAGCTTTTATCAGTAGATGAATCAATTGAAGCAGATGTAGCAATCTTGTATCAATTCGAACAAAATGATTGAATTCATACTAAAATAATATTCATATCGAGAAGTATGCATGAAAACATGATAAAATATCATTGTTATTATAAATTTGTTACTATTATAGCAATTAGAATGTACTATACCAAGTAAAGTTTGTTATAGTATGGAATTAACTACAGTACTCCCTCTAATGATTTCACTCATTAGAGAGAATCAATACGACACTGCATCTTAAGTAAATATGCATATTTTCAAACAATCTTATTGTAACGACTGATCAATGGATGTTATGTTTAGTGCTGGAATACAAGTACAGTACTTGACTGGATATGATACTTGACTACAGAACTAATCACATGCATATATGATGCATTATGGAGTAATAGAGTTTGAAAATAGGGAATTAAATTGGAACAATAGTATTATTTACAAAAGTATATGATTACCTTCTGATAAGGGCATGAGAGAATTGTATTGTTTTAAAGCATCACTCTCTCGACTAATTTTGAGGGAGATGATATTATTATGGAACACAAACAATGATGAGATCTGAGAGCGCGAGTACACAAGGAGAATAATATAGATAGAGCCTCTGAATGGAATAGAGCGCAAGACTCCAAGAGACTGGAGGATTACCAACCAAAGCATTCAATTGAGAATATTTTGATGAAGGGGAGAATTCCGGGAACCTCTAAGTGCTCTTGTGGCAAGGAAACGGAAATCTCTATCTGGATGGAGCAAAATGAATATAGTGAGTTCACCTTATAATGGCAGAGGAGAAAGCAAGGGAAACAGCGTTGACGATTCTCTGCCTTGCCACTGTCTTCTATAGAGACCGTTATATCTGATGTAATATTAACTGTTTATTCTCATTTATTCACTCATATTCTTATTTAACAAGAAAACATATTTTACAATGATTGAATAATGAATTTATATAATTAGTATTGAATATTTTGTTAGATAATTATTTATCTATATTTCTTGAAACGATATGGCAACGAACGGAGCTAGAAAATGATAGCGGTATCTGCTTTGTCGAATGATATAGACAAGGATAGCAACACCAATTTTAATTAAATGCTGCCATTATAACGAGGACCCCACTATGGAAAGAGGTAGAAATTTCGAGAAAAGTTCAATATTAACAGTCATTTTAAGAACGTTTTCTAAGAATAGCTCTACTTATTTTTAAAGATTGGAATTAAATTTTATAGCTTTAGTAAAATTTCAACCTGGAATTAAGAGTTGTCAAGTTAATAATATTTTGCAGCATACCTTGATTACTCTATTATTTGAGTTTTTTTATATACGTTGTATCGATAAAATACGCATAGCGAAAGCATCATTATCTCCTTGAAATGTTGCGTAATAAATTTATGAATGCTCCTCAAATAGAATATTTACTGGAAAGCTATAACTCCCACTCTCGCCTCTAAGAGAGATCTGAAGGAAATTTATCATTATAAATAATTGGCGATACCGGTACCATAAAAGCAAATATGCAGATGAAATTCTACAAAAATAGATTTCATCATTAACCTATAGGAATTTGAACCCTGGTAATGACTTGACCTCTTCTTGAGGAGTCATGGGATAGTAAAATTGCCAGTTCATAAAATCACTTCACTTGTTTGGGCTACTTTATTAAAAACAATATAAAAACATGAAGTAATCTTCCATTGGAAACATTTTAAACTTCAAAACATTTTAAACAACTAGCTTCGGCCTACTTTGGCCTTCCAACTTGAGAATGGCCAACGCCGGAACTAGTTGTTTGAAACGTTTCAAAGTTTGAAATGTTATTAATGAGAGAAACTTAATGTTTCTATATTGTATTTGATGAAATTGCCTTTTATTATAGGGACGAGTTCCAACGAACTTGTTTCATCGCACCCAACAGAATATTTCCACTTTTCCTCTTGATATTGATTTTTAAAGTGGTTAGCAAATCAGGCATACATTGCAGTGGGTTTAACGATCACAATGAATCAACAACAGGAGTCAGATGAGATGATCTATACTGATCTACAATAATTGCGGATTTAATAATTAGTGACGTGCATATATATAGTTATGGAATTCGAGAGTTATCATTAGATTTGAAATATAAAGAGATGTTGTGAAACCACAATAATTATTTTTGATGATTCTACGTGAGTAGATACGACCAAAAGAATTCTAACCGTTTGAAAATTTTGAATTTTATTTTTTATTCTATTTTATTTATTTATTGTATAAATACTATAATCATAATACAATATTTACTGGAAAAATTAACATTGGAGGAAAAACTAGGCTAAGCCTGTACTATTTCTCTCCAAAAAATTTTATAGAATGTTAATGTTGTCCAATAGATAAGGTTATATAATCACACACTGCTTCGTCACTTAATTTTCGATTCAGAAATGATGATAATTGAAAATTTTGAATTTTGAAGGTTAATTTTATACTCTAAATGAATCACATAATGTATCACAATAAATTAAAAACTTTGGAAATATTGCTCTTATTTAAAAAAAATGAATACAAAATCAAAAACCTACTCACTATTAATTTGTTATTCACAGCTATTTAAAACGTTCTCAAAATGGATACCAAAGTATTCATTGATACTTGAGTCTTGTCGGTGAAGTATACTCTACACAAATAGGTATAAATAATGATCAATATTGCAGATTATACTTTTCATCTTTTTTTAAGATCTCTTCGTTGAAGGCATTCAAAAGTTTAAAAATTATTAATTGGAAACATCACAAGTTGAGTGAACGAAAAAAGCATTTGAAATAAGGGGTGGAAAAAAAATAAACGCTGGCAAAACTGGTGTCATTCAACCGTCTCAAAATTCCTGAAATCTCATCCAAAATTGTTCAACTTGGTACATTATGTAATCTAGATGGTACTAGATAACAATAACTTCAAGTTCAATATTGTTCCATAACTTCAAATATGTAATAACTATGCACATGTTAAATCGGTTCAATCCTGGTTAGAAGCATGTCAAACAGAGCAGAAATACAAGTTGGCAAAGCGTCATTTCAAGCATGAACAACTTTTGTTATAAACTTTGGGTTCGATGTTCGCCTCCAACTCGCAGCGTATAATGAAGTGGAAGATGATTACCTCTACTTTTTTTTTGTCATGATACATTTTTATTCCACTCCATCATTTCTCTTTCAACCTCTCCTATCCCATCAACAGCACCATCTCTATCTTCCATTTTACTGTAATTTTTCTCTCTACAAGTTATTCTTTTCTGCTCTTGTTATTCATTCATTTTATTTTGATAGTTCTATTTTTTGATACAATTACAGATCATATTATGATAGGGGATTTAACAACAGGTTTGGCTCAGAACTATTATACTCCCAAATTTTGATAATATAACCAAAAATAGTTTTTTTTTACTGTTGAAAATTCAAGAAGTTATTTTCTATCAATAAATCAATTCCCTTATTATTGTTTAATCAATTCAACAATTTTCCCTCTCACAACATTATAATTTATCTTCTTCTCCACCATCATATTCCTAGTATTTCTTTCCATTAGTATTATTTTCGGGTTCTCCTGATCACTATCTGTCTTGCATCTTCATCTTTCATCTCAAGTTATTCTATTGTGGCTGCCTTATGATTTGAGTGATGACAATATTCCATCGTCTATTTTGTATTCTTCACAGCATCCTCACGAAAGAGAATTCTTTTCATTTTCCTCCTCAAGCTTCTTATTCTTCATCCCTTAACTTTCTCTCATTCTTCAAATTCCACTATTTCATATTCCCCCTCACAGAATTCCTCACACATCTTTTTTCCCCTCCTTCGACCACAAATTTATTTCACATTTCTTATTTTTCTTTTCTGTCTTTTTATTAGATATTCCGTCTCTTTTTTGCCTAAATTTTTTCAATATTTCTGAAATATTACTTCCAAATTTTCCCTCTCCTTCCCTTCGGCCCAATGTTTCTTCATCTTTTGCATCCTGTTTCTTTCTCCATCTTTTGCATTTTGTTTCTTATCCTTTTGCATCTCCGAGCCAACGGCATAATCTTTGGCAGCGCGGAACGAGACAAAGTAATGACAGTTGTCGGTGACTGAATGGAGTGTGACATTTTAAAGAGCCATTGATCTTCTTTTCTTTCTTCCGTTCTTTGTTGCTAGGCGACGCAGCAGTCCGATCTCATTCGTCTCTATTCAGGATTATCTCCTCAAAACAACTTCGACAGATCACCAGGTCGCAGTCGGTTATCCCTCTTCGTCTGCTTCCAACTGCTACTAATTTTCTTTTTCTTTCTCCTCCTTTCCTTCAACTCTCACCCCCTCTTATTTCACCATCCTTTCGCTCTTTTTCCTTGACTTGGTTCACTTCTTGTTCGTCTGCGAACCGTCACTCGTCCGCCTTGATCGATCACCATCTCAGTCTCACCACAGAGTACGATAAAACTTGCGAACTAAACTTGGCACGTTCCGTCCCCAATTCTGTAGTCTGCCACTTTTTCATCACTCCATATTACTTCCAAACAAGACCACTGACACGTTTTGCTCATTTTTTGTCGAAATTCCCAAGTACCTACTACCGTATGTCGGAATAATGACGTCAAACTGGGTTACTTTTATCATAGATGATTATTACTTTATACTATTGGTATTATATTATATACTATTGTATATTACTACATTATATATCTAGGATTCTTTTCTCTACGCTTGCACGTTTATCCTAATTGTTTGTTTGTTTGTTTGTTTGTTTTTAAAGCTTCCCAGAGACTCTAATCAGAGTATAGGAATTGTCAAAAATTTATAATACATACAGTATTACATAAAAAGGAGAAAAAAATCACACAAAGGAACCCTCTCTACACACAAACTCTTCTGTGGTATAGAATACTCCAAGCATCAAAAAACTTTTTAAATCCTTCTCAAAAACATTGACATCTTCACAATTTTTCAAGTGAGTAGGAAGCTTTCTAATAAATTTAAGGCCCATATATGTAGGTTTCTTCTCAAAAAGAGCTGTTCTGTGATACAGTGAAGCATAGTCTCCTCTATTTCTAGTATTGTATCCATGCGAATCAGCATTTCTAGTCATTGTCTGTCTTCTAACATGCATAATCATAGATATAAATAGAGGGAACGGTTAGTATGCCTAATTCTTTAAAGTGGTTCCTACAGGACTCTAAAGGCATAATACCTTTGATCGCTCTAACAGCTTTTTTTGGAGCTTGAACACCCTCTCCAAATTCTGGCACGACCCACCCCACACAATAATGGCATAGCGGATGTGTGACATTATGAGTGAGTGGTAGACTGCCATTGTGAGTTTGGTATCATTCAATCTTCTTATTTGTCGGAGTGCAAAGACTCCAGATGCAATCCTCCCACAGAGCTGATCAGTATAGAAATCCCAAGAGAGATGCTGATCCAGAGCAACCCCTAGGAATTTCACGAAATGAGGCTGGTTAACATTTTTTTCGTTTATCTGTACATTAATAAGTTGATCTATCCTGGAATTATTTCTATGTTTAAATTGTAAAAAATGGGTTTTTGATTCATTAATTCCTAATTTGAGTTGAGAGAGGTACTGGGCTATGGCATTAATGTTCAAGAAAGATTCTATTTCTAACACACTTGCATCCTGAGAGCTGCAAATGTATGATGTGTCATCGGCATACATTAAAACTGTACCCTGGGATATAACTTTTGGCACATCATTTACATATAGCAAAAACAACAAAGGACCAAGTATAGAGCCCTGTGGTACACCAGCCTTCACTGATACTCTATCCGATAAGTAATGAATTATCTTCCCTTTCACTTCCCTTGTTATTTCCACACACTGAGACCTATACAGGAGATAGGACCTGAACCATTCCAGTTCAACATCTCTCACACCCACCAACTCCAGCTTCCTTAACAAAATTGAATGATCAACGCAATCGAAAGCTTTGCTTAGATCCAGAAAAATTCCAACAGCTTTCTCACCCTTATCTATCATATCAATTATATCCTCAAAAATGGATACAATTGCCGTCTTTGTGGATCTTTCTTTCTGAAACCCATGCTGCTCCTTGGCCAGAATTTGATTTTCAGCAAGATGTTCAACAAAGCGAAACATCATACACTTCTCAAAAACCTTACCAATAGAATTCCCAAGAGTAATAGGTCTGAAATTATTTGCAACGTTTCCCTCACCGCCTTTGTGAATGGGTACTACTTTTGACTCTTTTAATTTATCAGGGAATACACCGTACTTCAAAGATTCATTTACCAAATGGGTGAGTGGATCTAATAAATATTCTTTACAAGACTTCAACACCATAGTGGATATCCCATCCAGACCAGTTGACTTTTTACCTTTTAGACTATTTAATATCTTATCCATCTCCTCTCTTGTAAAAGGAGCAGCTATGAATTTATTCACAATAATTGTTCTGTCATCATAGGAGTCAGAGAAAATGTTGTCATTTAATTGTACAGAGACATTATTCTTTATGCCAGCCTCCTGAAAAAATGTATTAAAATAGTTGGAAACCTCAAAGCCTCCTCTCAAAACCGTTCCCTCCTCTGTTACAACTTCGTCTATATAACAGTTCTCATTCCTCCGTTTCAACACACCCCTCTCTTCATTTATCACCCTCCAGACAGAAAGATTCAAATTGTTGGACTTCCGTAAAGAATCTGCTGTAAATTTACGCTTAGCCTTTCCAATTTCATTTGCATAAAACTTCTTCAATCTAATATACTCTTGTTGGTGTGCACGGTCTCTACTTTGTGTGAAGCGTCTAGAGGCAGCTCGTACATTATCTCGCAACTGCAAGAGCTCATCATTAATCCATTTATTCTTGATATTTCCTCCACTTATTATAACTTTTTTAATTGGACAACAGACATTATAAAGGTAATTTAGAGTTTCTACAAAATTTGAATACTTTTTGTTGAGATCATTTCCATTATAAACTTCCTGCCACTTTTGTTTTGATAAATGCATATTTAGACAAACCAAGTTACAATCACTTACATCTCTCGAATTTTTTGAGATAACTCTCTTATCCAGAGATACAAAATGAACGCCCCGCATTTTAATAGATTGAAAAGTGTGGTCAGATAATTCAGAATTTTTTACTGCAACAAAACCATCCTCTATATTTGTAATAATATTATCTATTATAGTCTGAGAGTCTCTTGTGATTCTGGTAAATTCACTAACTTTTATTATCAGGTCGTTTTCAGCAAAAAGGTCTCTGAAAGCATCACTTAAAGGGTTTTTCACATGGAGATCAACATTAAAATCACCTGCAATTACTATCCTATTAAACTTTGGTGTTAGGATTTGCAAAATTGTGTCCATTTTGTCATGGA
This sequence comes from Nilaparvata lugens, assembly GCF_014356525.2. Taxonomy (NCBI): domain Eukaryota; kingdom Metazoa; phylum Arthropoda; class Insecta; order Hemiptera; family Delphacidae; genus Nilaparvata; species Nilaparvata lugens. The sequence continues at coordinate 76,300,933 of NC_052505.1, read as the reverse complement.
AATCATTCCATGACAAAATGGACACAATTTTGCAAATCCTAACATGCCTTTAAGTGAAATCCTAAAATGCCTTTTTAATCTAAGTTGTTTCTTACACTTTAATATTTCCTCAAATGCAAAAAAAAAACTGAATGAGAAATAATGTTTCATGAAAATTTTTGAAAAGAAGTACCATTGTACTCTAGGTCTGGTACGAGTTCTACCTATACTCTAAAGGTGCGTACAGACTTTCGCTCTGCTCCGCAACCGAACGTCACTCGAGCAGAGCGATTAATGATCGACCGGGGAGCAAGAGTGGAACGCGAGAAGAGCTAACATCTCCCGTAACGTTCATGATCGGTGCGACTGCAGAGCGGGGGCGGAGCGACTGCGGAGCGATGGTGGAACGAGGGCGGGGCTTGCGCGGAGCGGGTTGAAGGCGCGTATGTCTGTACGCAGCTTTCGAATACTCTGAGCTGCAATGTGAGAATCAGGCATGATTTCGGAAGATTCATCAGTAGAATGTTTTGGTGAAGGCCAGGAGAAAAATCATGATTAAGTTTCAGTGTAGAGTGAAGATACTGTTCGATATGCCTTTTAATATAATATTCTCGGATATTCTCCGACAAATATTATTCGTCTATGGTTTCATAGAGTAAGTATTCTCTGCTCTAGTACTTCTGAAGTACTGAAATCATGAGTTATAGAAAATTTATGTGAGCGAGAAAACAGAAGAATGAGAGATAAAATTTATCCACAGAACCTCGGGCTGTGAACAAATAGAGCACTTCAAGGACGACGATATAAGAAACAAACTCAACATCTACAGCTTCAAAAAAAAAAAGAGACGTAGACCGACTTTGTGGAAGGTGGAAAAATGAGAAGAAGAAAAAGGAGATCAATTAGCAAGAATGAAGAGTACTTGACGATTTATATGGAAGTTAACAAAAATTTTATAAAAAATTGTTCTGGCATTCTTTTACAGCATTATGTGGATGTTATGGGTGGCTCAAATCGGACTAGTTTTTACAAATGGAATATTTAACCACACTTACAGTTTATCATCGTGCCTATCAGCTTCCACTGAAAATTTCATTCCAATGTATTTGCTAAATAACAAGATTTAAATAAATTGTGTGAGTGTCGAATATACAGTTATTTAATTACTTCACTATACAATATACTTCAATATACAGTTATATACTTCACTCAAGTACAACAAAGTACCTTTTTTGAGATGTGCAGATACTACTTATTTTAATAATCACCAAGACAATTACTGTATATTATAATTGAATATTCCAGACACATGAGATATTCCTTACTCTGGGTTGTGAGAAGAGCTTGTTGTATTATTGAAAAACCAAGTAGAACATCCTGAGACGCCCGACTGTTGAAATAAGTAACATTTGAAATTGAGCTTAAAATTAATTATTGTGAAGAATCACTCAATCTCTAAAATTGAATTAGAACTCTGATTACTAGGAAAGGAATCTCAAATTCTAAAAGTTACTAAAATAATGGAAAACGAGAAGAAATCTCTTAGATTGACTTCTAGTACTTCAGAAAAGTTGATTCATTTTATGAACTCTACTCTAGTACTAGAAACAACATGAAATAGTTTAGATCTGGAATGAATTTACTTCAATATAATATAATTCTAAGTATCGAAAAACATCAAAATATGAAACTTCACTTATATGCAATGAAAATCCTCCCAAAAGATTCTAATCGAACTTCCGAATTCAAAATCAGATTGGACACTGGAATAGGTGAAAAGTCACATTTGAGAATATGTAAATAGATGGAAGAAAAACTTACAGGTTTATCCCAGGTATAGCCCCACTTAACTCTGTGCATCATAATTATTCATTCAACTTCCAAACTTCCAGAAGCGCGACACTCCACAAAATTCTATCACTACTTGACACCCCACGAGAAACAGATCCGTCCACGTCTGAATGAGAACTGACCAGAGGAGTCTTGGCTCTTTCCCTTTGTTGTCGCTATCACTAGGCCTACCTTGGGATTGCCTGCACTACCAATAGTGATATTTATCTTCAAATGAATTACATCAATTGATAATACAATATCATAATTATCACACTATACTCATTGCAGTTCGATGATAATCATTGAATTGTCTTCTTAGTCGACTCTATTTACATACTCGTGTTTAGCTATCACTTATCAAATGAGGACTAATATCAAAGTCTTTGTTGATATAGATTATTCTGAAAGTGAAGAGTTGCGTTGAATAAATAATAAATAGATCGTTCTCCTATACAATATATCGTTTTCCTTGTACAATATTACATGTCAATTTGATTATTTTTGTAATATTGTACAAGAAATGAATAAATCAAATTTGAATTTCCGTTAGTGTGGATTTTTATTTTCTTTAGATTGATTCTTATTTTTCCTAGACAGATTATTCCTATTATTCTTTTGACAGATTCCTACTATTCCTATTGGGTATGAATAGCAATAGATAGAACAATAATTCAGAGTGTATTTTGATGAAACCTCAACAACAGTGACTTATTCAGTGACTCTGATGTAGATACGGTATCTGATAGTCGCTTGTTGCCATCTGAGAAATAGATTTGGTAGTACCTGGTGTTCCAGAACTGGAATCTAGATATTATCAATTTGAAGTGCTATACAATGTTAATGTTATCCATACAGAAAAAGTATGTTAGGTTCAATATATAAAAAGTATGTAGGAACGACCGACCGGTTCAATATATTTGGTGCAAATACAGAGTGATTGTGAGAAAGAACAATGCATTGAACTGGGGAAATATATTGCTACGGAATAATAATGTTTATGGCTCAACGAACAAACATATAACTCTTGATATTGCAGTAAAAATCATGTTGTGGGTATTAAGAATACGTAGGAGGTTGATGGGAGGAAATGGCATGGAAAACCGTACAGAAAATGGATAGAACGAGTCGGAATAGAAGCAGAGAAATTTCCCGAAAGAAGGAATAAAAGAAGAATGCTTTAGGTTGATGAACCGTTTCAATGAGAAGACAAAGAAAATAAGTTATTTCAAGAGTATGGTAGAGAGTATCATACAATTCAAGCTTGCTGTAATAAAATAGGAAAACTGCTAGAAAATAAGGATTAAAAGATAGAAAAAATTGTAGTATAGAAAAATGGTTTGAAAGTAATCCTTGATAGAGGAAGAATGAAGAATGATAAGATTTTTTTGAGCATAAATACTAATAGAAATAATTTAATAATAAATAATACTATAAAGGAGCTGTTAATAGTTGATAGATTTGATAAGTGGAGAGTAATGTGCAAAAGTTTTAAAAAATTAATAGTGGAACAACAACTCCCTTATCCATTCACAAAAAATATGATTACTGTAAGTCTTTGAATGGAAGGCACAAGACATCCAACGCTTCATAATAGACACTCAGAATTGCATCACAATGGGATGAAAATTGATGAATTGAATTGTATAGCATAATACAGTATAGGAAAAACTCTATTCTGAGCATTTCTGCCTATTTATAACGTGAAATATTCACGTATTCAAATACAATTCTCAGTTGAACGTTCGAAAGCGGGGCACGTAAATTTACTTCAACTATGTAAGTACTAGAATCGTATAAATTCTTAGAATAAAATTGATTTATATATCTTCCTGAATTCGAATGATATTAGTTAAGGAACTACATAGATTACAACTCTTTTGGGATTTGGGAAAATATTTGATTTGATAATATAAATATTGAATATAACATTGAGTATGATATAAATATAAATATCGAGTAACCAGGCTGGCTCAGGTCTGGTGTGAGAGTGTTTAGGTCGCAACTGATCAATTTCAGGGCCTCTGACATGACCTTATGCTTTTCAGGCAGCCGGGACCCACGGACTGGCCCTTCTTATTATAAGTATAGTTTCAGTTGTCAAGGGAATCAGGGATAGGCCTTTATGTCAAGACTGAACTTGTAAAAGAGGGTTACATTTGTATAGTGTAGATTAATTTCCAAATAGATCATTTTTGAGATCCAATAGATAAAATCAATGTCCTTACAAATCCATGGTCTGATGAATTATACAAGAGAAATATTAAAAATGTTGAATGTAAGATATCAATACCCGTGAGAAAAATCATGTTTTAGGCCTACAATAATAATTGATAGTGGGGTGAGAGATCATGTTGAGAATTTCGAGGGGGAAAAAATTAGAAGTTGAACGCATTTTCAATATTGCTCATCTGAGATGTGAAAACTCGGTCACAGTTTAGGAGACCTGGTAAGCGATAGATAAGGCTAATGACATGTGTCATTAGTAGTGTGGGGCGCACATGATTGGGATTTGAGTGATACTTTGTGGAACAGAGGGACGATTAAGTTCAGAGTAGGAAAACTTTCTACCTTAGCACTGGAATAGTTGACAACACTGTAACACAACTTTCCGCAGATCCCTATTGAACACTCTTCCGCCAATCAGAGACAGAATTATCAACTGAAAAGCGTATGGTTGAGGCTCAAGAATCCTGAAAATGAACATTCTCCAATGGAAGGAAATCTTGACCAGGTCAATAAAAAATACCAACAGATCCTACTAAATACTGAAAAGCTGCTGAAGGTTCTGGTGTTTTCAAAATATTATTACTGAAGATAGAATTCTCCTCTCCTTTTATATAATCTACAAGATTTTATAACCATTTTATGATTATTGAATCTCATTCTTTAAGATCATTGAATAGATGTTTTATAGCTTTGGCCTTCTTCATAATAGCACATTCTTCTGGAAAATTCAATTTCATCCCCCTAGCTCGCTAAATTGTTTGAAATAACGATATCTTGTAGGTGAATTATATTTTGGGCAGGCACTACCCAGTACTTTTTACACTGCCAGTACTGGTAAATGAATCTGGTACCCGTATCTGGTAACTCAATTCAAAGTCTTATCACTAGTATTGTAAAAATAATAAAGTAATATCAATAATTGTAGGTATCTTGGAATGAACTCTTTCAAATTCATAAGTTAGTGGAAATTAAATTTCGAAAGTTATTGAGCTGCAATTTTTTGAGATACTTTTTCCTTGTTTACCCTGAGAGGAAGGTAACTGGCGAAGGAACCATAACCCTTATCAATGAAACGGATACAAGTACAATGAAATGGATACAAGTAGAATGAAATTAAGTCAATGAATGGAGTAAGTCATGCTCAGGATGCAGGATGTGAAGGACTTGAGAGTAATGGAAATTAGAGGTGGACCATGGGAAGGCTTGGGGGCTGCGGAGGAGGTCGAAAAATCAACATCAGGGGTCAACATCAGAGCACATCTTCGCTCGATTGAAAGCTAAGAATTCGACTTTTGCAATTGCAATTATATTTATCATCATTGTTGAGATCAATGAGAAAAACATATCTAAGCAAGTGGATATGAAGCTGATAAAGAAATTTGAATGATGAACAGTATTTTATTATCAATCGGATCACACAATTTTGGGAAAATCACGAATGTGTCATTTCATTTTGATCAGCTTTGATAATTCACATCATAACTGATAAAAATGATATGACACGTAAGTGATTTTTCCAAAATCACATAGTTCAATTGATAATAATTAATGATGGTTGATTATTCCTTTATCTACTTCTCATTAATGTGTTTCGATCACAATGTTGTTTTTATTAATCTTTACAATGACGATAATCGCAATTGTAAATAAGATTGAAGTCGAATATAGTTGCCATACACACACAGTTTATTGAATCAAGAATGAGGTCAGAAGATAATAGTTGAGTGAGAAGAAGTATGATAAAGGTCGAACCGTGTTGTTACTACAAGAAACTTGACTTGAACAGGAGCAAGAACCAAAATTCCTGCTATTTGAATTGCAAATGCATCTCAATACACTCAACTAAAAATATTTATTTGTTGTTCCAATTTCAACATCGTGTCATATTTGAAGAAGGAGCGAAGGAAGTTATTTGTTGAAAGGATGAAATTCCATTTTCGCTACAAGAACGCTTGTGCTATCTCCATTTTTGAATTATTCAAGACGCTGTTCTGGATAAATACCGCACTGTACAGATAAAGTTTTGTACTTTGACATTTAAAACTCCATTTCTATAAGCTGTTTTTTAACTTTGAATTTATTTCTGCCAACCTTGAACATGAGAAGAATCCTGGTTGATGTTGAACGATCTCAGATTCATAATATATTCCATCATAATTTATCTTTACACTACACTGTATCTCAAATTCGAACAGTAATTATTTTACACTCTAGGGTTTGATAGCTCATTCCATTCAGTGAGTTATTCCATGTTTCTCCTTTCATGGTTACTTTTGTCAAGAATTATTTTAGAATCATGACTTGAATTTCAAACAGTTAATCAATCTAGAATTTCACAAAAATGTTCTATAAAATTGAACTGATGTTAGGAAGGGAAGAAGTTTCAGGCTAGCGCCTGTTTTTACCAAATATTGTAATGTGCTTGATCGAATAAATGTGGATATGGTTATACGAGGTGTTTACCGGAAAACTGATGATTTTCCATTGGGTAGGCCTAGTACACAGCAAGTGATTGGACAAGTAGTACACGTCATTGTTGGAATATCCTATTACACTCTAGATGTGGGACCTCAAGCGAGTGGGTGGCCCTTGCGGAGTGGCTTTGATTATGAAACAGTTTCAAGCTAACTTAACAATAAAGCCAAAACTCAATAACGGAACGAGAAAATAAACCTCCAAAACTAGCGAACCGTTCGTATCAACGAATGTTGATCATGTGTGCTACTGGCTACATTGAAGAGCCCCAAACTTTTACAACGCACGCTTTTAGGGAGCGTACCCCAAACCTTAACGTTCCTATCCCTATGATCGTAAGAAACATTCCGATTTAAATAACGATCTCTTGTAGGTGAATTATATTTTGGGCCGACATATTTGATTTTTACACTGCCAGTACTGGTAAATGAATCTGATACCCCTACTGGTATCTGGTCTTCAAAGTCTTATCACTAATATTGTAAAAAAAATAAAGTAATATCAATAATTGTAGGTATCATGGAATGAACTCTTTCAAATTCATAAGTTAGTGGAAATTAAATTTCGAAAGTTATTGAGCTGCAATTTTTGAGATACTTTTTCCTTGTTTACCCTGAGAGGAAGGTAACTGGCGAAGGAACCATAACCCTTATCAATGAAACGGATACAAGTACAATGAAATGGATACAAGTAGAATGAAATTAAGTCAATGAATGGAGTAAGTCATGCTCAGGATGCAGGATGTGAAGGACTTGAGAGTAATGGAAATTAGAGGTGGACCATGGGAAGGCTTGGGGGCTGCGGAGGAGGTCGAAAAATCAACATCAGGGGCCAACATCAGAGCACATCTTCGCTCGATTGAAAGCTAAGAATTCGACTTTTGCAATTGCAATTATATTTATCATCATTGTTGAGATCAATGAGAAAAACATATCTAAGCAAGTGGATATGAAGCTGATAAAGAAATTTGAATGATGAACAGTATTTTATTATCAATTGGATCATACAATTTTGGGAAAATCACGTATGTGTCATTTCATTTTGATCAGCTTTGATGATTCACATCATAACTGATCAAAATGATATGACACGTAAGTGATTTCTCCAAAATCACATAGTTCAATTGATAATAATTATTAATGATGGTTGATTATTCCTTTATCTACTTCTTATTAATGTGTTTCGATCACAATGTTGTTTTTATTAATCTTTACAATGACGATAATCGCAATTGTAAATAAGATTGAAGTCGAATATAGTTGCCATACACACACAGTTTATTGATTCAAGAATGAGGTCAGAAGATAATAGTCGAGTGAGAAGAAGTATGATAAAGGTCGAACCGTGTTGTTACTACAAGAAACTTGACTTGAACAGGAGCAAGAACCAAAATTCCTGCTATTTGAATTGCAAATGCATCTCAATACACTCAACTAAAAATATATTTGTTGTTCCAATTTCTACATCGTGTCATATTTGAAGAAGGAGCGAAGGAAGTTATTTGTTGAAAGGATGAAATTCCATTTTCGCTACAAGAACGCTTGTGCTATCTCCATTTTTGAATTATTCAAGACGCTGTTCTGGATAAATACCGCACTGTACAGATAAAGTTTTGTAGTTTGACATTTAAAACTCCATTTCTATAAGCTGTTTTTTAACTTTGAATTTATTTCTGCCAACCTTGAACATGAGAAGAATCCTGGTTGATGTTGAACGATCTCAAATTCATAATATATTCCATCATTTATCTTTACACTATACTGTATCTCAAATTCGAACATCAATCAGTAATGATTTTACACTCTTGGGTTTGATAGCTCATTCCATTCAGTGAGTTATTCCATGTTTCTCCTTTCATGGTTACTTTTGTCAAGAATTATTTTAGAATCATGACTTGAATTTCAAACAGTTAATCAATCTAGAATTTCACAAAAATGTTCTATAAAATTGAACTGATGTTAGGAAGGGAAGAAGTTTCAGGCTAGCGCCTGTTTTTACCAAATATTGTAATGTGCTTGATCGAATAAATGTGGATATGGTTATACGAGGTGTTTACCGGCAAACTGATGTTTTTCCATTGGGTAGGCCTAGTACACAGCAAGTGATTGAACAAGTAGTACACGTCATTGTTGGAACATCCTATTACACTCTAGATGTGGGACCTCAAGCGAGGGGGTGGCCCTTGCGGAGTGGCTTTGATTATGAAACAGTTTCAAGCTACCTTAACAATAAATCCAAAACTCAATAACGGAACGAGAAAATAAACCTCCAAAACTAGCGAACCGTTCGTATCAACGAATGTTGATCATGTGTGCTACTGGCTACATTGAAGAGCCCCAAACTTTTACAACGCACGCTTTTAGGGAGCGTACCCCAAACCTTAACGTTCCATCCCTATGATCGTAAGAAACATTCCGATTTAGATATCGATCTTCATCTGTATGAGCTTGCGTTATTTATGTCAAGAACAGTGTGGGCCTTAGCACCACACTGTTCGGATGTCAATGGGAGATGTCTCGTATGCTTTCATTGGAAAAGTAATCTCTCTTTTTGGAAATGCTCCTTGGTCCCCACGGAATCTTGATATGTCTATCTTGGACTTTTCTATTTTCGACTTTTTGAATCACTTTTTCACGCTTGAAAACACGCACAAGAGCTCAAGAGGCAATCCGAAGAGAAATATAAGTCATTCCACGAGCAATGTTACCGAAGTACAATGAGTAACCTCTGAGAGTTTTGGAAATCATGTATTAATTGAAAGGTTGTCAACTACGAACTTTTTTGTGCCACTTGGATTTTAAAAAATTCAGAGTTCATAGAATAGTTCTTCATAAGGAAGGTTGAGTTTTTGTTCAGCATTTGGCCGTTTGGAAAGTTTATGCTTTGTCAAAAACATCCGTATCACGGTAGACACTATTCCTCTATACATAATGTTATGTTGTAACATAGTAGACTTTACTTGAGGACTATAGTTCTACTACTACCATGGTGGTATTACAAACAACCTCATGTACTTTTTAACATTTCACTAGGAAGAAGACCAGATAAATTTGAGATAGAAAGAATCTTATTGATAATTTTATTTCTCTCAGCACTTAATAATGAATTAACACTTTCAATATGATAAAACATGCTGAATGTTATACTGCTGCTAATGAACAAAAAAGTACAGATAAGAACATTTTATTTCTGGTTGACTGATTACTAGTACCTTCCTCTATAGTTGATAAATAAGCATATCTACTGAGCTCATCGTCAGATTGATATAAAAAAGTAATAAGATGGTTCAAATCAATTTATTATAGAACTTAAATAATTAAATGATATTAGATTGATGGAAATCTAATAATACCTAATAGTTGATGAATACTACCCAAAATTTTTTATGTCAAACTACTTGAACAGTCCTAGTCATTAATTCTCTTCCAGTGGACTGATTAAACTTTTCATTAGCTGGTTCAAAATTGCCAGACGTCATTTATGGGTGAAATAACCTCGACTGTGAACCAATCTACTGATAGTATCACATGGATAGTATACAAACTCGTTTATTCCATTGGTTCGTTAAACAAATTGGGAGTATTTGATGAAAATTTACATGCTTCTATGACATTGCTTCAGTGAAACGGGTCTCCTACAACCAAATTATCACTTAAATGTGATTGTTTAAAGTCGTTACACGTGGTAGAGATGCGCGCACTCAACGCTGAAATTGGCACTCGCCGTTTAATTAGAAAGTATAGCTCACTGACGTGAAGAGACATTCTCAATAAAAACCTCACTTGATTGATTAAATCACTGTAATGCTAGATTCGAGTAGTTGATAATGTTCCAATCATCCAAATCTTGTTTCTAATATTTATTTCTAATATTGTTTTTCTGAAGGAATAGTTCAATTCTTTGAGGAATTTCAATGTGCATCAGCAATCAAAAGAGTTTTTTCACTCGTTGAAAAAATCGTGATGACGCGTTTTGCTTTTGAGTTCTAGTATTTTAAACATGAAAAGACAGAAATTTGAGAATGCATTTGATGAACTATATAGAAGGGTATTACATTTATCAAGGATAGAGACAATATTATACAGAATAATATTCGATTGGATCTCTCAAATTCATCTTAAATTAATGTCAAAACATCATGTTGTCGAGAATCATTCTGCCATAAATAGTTTTCCGATACTTCGGATCATATCCTATTTCTTTCAGCAGATATCCAATCAATATCCTATTCATCTGAAGTACATTGAAAGTTGGAATATCATTCGTCCATTAACTGAGAATAGAATTGAATGTTGTTATTCAACCCCACCTTTGAATAGAATTTGTATATTGTTTTTTTGTTTAAAGAGAGTTCAAATAATTTATCACTCGAGACACTGGAATATTACAGTTCAATCTATTGTGATCTCCAATCAGGAATCTTGGAAAAATTAGGTTACAAATTTTGCTCATTCCAGAAATCTGATTCACATCAAACACTGCAAGCTAGAGTGTGTTACAAATAGTCCAATTTTCTCAAGCATACTTCAACGAATACGCCACAAAAACGAAGTGACACATTTTTTATTCCATCCTGGTCATGTTTAGTGGTTGAGTTGACGACCAGTATGGGTGTGCACACACAGAGCTGTCTACTGCACAGATAGGGCCAGCCAGTTCCGTCACAAGCGTCCACGACACAACAATGCCACAGACCGACGCACCGTGACCAACCCTGCTGAAATACTAAACCGCATTTTGAAATTATTTCAGTGGTTAAATGTTCATTTTACTGTCTCCGTTCCTGCCGTACTGGTCGCCTATTTGCTGTTCTCTGATATTGAAAATTTGATGAGTTTGAAAAGTCAATTACTCTTTTCCTGTCACCTGTTGAGCCCATACATCAAAATACTGGATGACGAAGTTAGGTTTGGGTGATCAATTTCATGGTGGCTTAATATCAATATGCACTGAACACAGTTCTCTTTCAAGTAAGAAGTGAAAATTCATACTCAATCACTGTCAGTTTCTAGATAATAGCAAACATCGCTGTAAAAGTGCCTATTTCTCAGAACTCATAGCCTATAATCTTGGAATTTCAGTTTATAATACATTTTTCCTATAATCTTGAAATATCAGTCTATAAGCTATTTTTATTACCTTCATTTTCGAAGTTAAATCATCACTACAGTTTAACATGATCAATGCTCAATAATAAAATGGAATTGAAGGAAGTTTTTGATATGCATGTATTTTTTATTTTCTTGTATTAAGCTTATTGAGAATGAAACTTCATTCATTCATTCATTCAAGTCAATGATGGGATGTTACATATTGATTGTAGTAATCATCCTCCTAGTACGTGAATAATGGAAAATAGAGAATGAGAGTAGTGAAGAATACGAAATTAAAAGTAGAGAGTATTCATTTGACGTAATAGCAGTATCGTTACTGCAAATAATATTAGAGCATCGCACGGCATATTATTAGAGTGAAATTGATAGTAAATGAAACAGTAATATTGTAAAGATAAGGTTGTTGAGTTACCATTTACTGTCATAGAATATGACATCTCTACATTTAGTGTCATATTAATATGACATCTTTACATTATGAAGTGAGTATAAGTACCGAGTGTATCACGGTAAGTTGATAATATTTACAACACTGATGTTGATTTTCAACTGAAAAAATTCCAAAATCTACCATCAATATTAAATTTGTCTACATAGACCAACTATTGATTTGTTTAATATTAACAAGAATAGGTAACTGTAGCACATCTCCTATGTTAAATTATTTTTAGCTGATCAATGTGATTGTAAGAAATATCATGTAGTGTCTCTATGTTATAAGGAGAAACGAAGCTAACTCTAGAACGTTTACCACAATAAATCAATAAAGAATGACTTGTTGTAAGGGTTTCCTTGAAATTTTCAGTCAGAACTAGAAAAGGTTTCAACTAAACATTTTCGGTGGTATAATGCAAGATTCCAATTTCATCTTCATGTTGATTTCAACTATTGGCCTTGCTTGGTATCAACAATCTATTATTCCCCTATAAGTTTAATTTTTAAAGTGAAATATCAATGTGATAGATGTATCAGTCCTTGAAAAAGCAGAGTCTGTTAGCAGAAGCTCTATATATCCATATTTCAAAGTGTAAATGCATAATATAGATAGATAGATGAGTGCACATTTGTTTTCACACTTTAAATTAGCACGAGTGATTTGGGTGTAGTTGAGGCAATAAAAGCCCCCTCTCCGACTCAACCCACCAAAGTGATTAGGTCACTTGTCATAGACGAAAGAAAAATTACTGGAATCATAATATATTGCAATATATTAAAATATTTTTGATATATTAAAATATTTTAATATAAATATATTTGAGATATTTTTAAATCACATTCAATTTCATTGGGGAAACAGCAGTATACTGGTTGTGGTTGGCTGCTTGAGGCTAGCTCCACTATGAGAAAAATATCAAACTTCAAAAACACTCTTCGGTTCAGAAATCGTTTGAAACTTGAAAACCATTGATCTCTCATCACCGTCAAAAACAATATTTCACAATTACATTTCTATTATATCGCTTCAATTGAAAAAATATGACGGGAGAAATTTCGTCAATCCTATCAAAATAGTGGAATTTTCTTTGAAATATTTCATGCTGATGAATCAATTGAATCAACAGTAGCTTTTGTCTTTTGTGCAACGCTGAAGTCAACCTGTCTATCGCAGGCTGCATGTTCCATTACTAGGCTTCTCTAACATCATGAATATCAATATTGCTCAGACAATTCAAATTCAGTCAACTTGATATCTCATAGCATAGCTTGATTAACTACATAATCCATTCGTAATGTGTGTTTGATTCATGCAACTGATATCGACTGTGTCACTTGAGCTTCAATCACAGGTTACAAAATTAATCAAACTGTAAGCTCTTATTATTTAACTCTTCTTATTAGTAAAATCATGAACTTATCAATCAATACTATTTCATTGATTGGAGTCGCTTATGCCTCAAGCAATTTATAGTTTGTATCAATTTAATTAGTTCGTATAATTTATAGTACTGGAAGCTCTTATTATTTGACTCTTATTAGTAAAATCATGAACTTATCAATCAATACTACTATGTATTTCATTGATTGGAGTCGCTCATGCTCCAAGCAATTTATAGTTCGTATCATCTCCTTTTACTCCTTCTAAATTTCCATCCCTTTGTCATTGTATTTCTGAGTATAGCTCGGTCCCCCAGATATTTCAGAAATAAATATAGTAATCATAATTCGTTCCCACTCATTGAATTCGTGGTGTGAATTCTCTAGTAGACCCAGTTGAAAAGAGCTTAAAGAGCTTTGCGAAATTCAGTAAGCTTATCCCCTAATAATTAATTACGAGTTTCAAAATTATTGGCGAAATGGACTGCAATACATGTCAGCAGTGCCTCATTAGCATAATTGATTCATACTCTCATTTTATTCGAATGTAGAACAGCGTTGTCAATGGAGTACAGCCTTATTCTATGTTGTTGGGATAAATTAATCAGTTGAGTAAATATCGATATTTCACCTAAATAAACGACCATTACACGTTCAACTAACATAATATTATTCCCTCTATAACAACATCAGCAATATTGTATCTTTTGTATGGAGACCGAATGTGGCTGGAGATCAACTCCAAGCAATATGAACTTTTCCTCTTCTATTATTCATTCTAGGCACGTATCCCGATAAGGGATTCATCCCTCCCCCAAAGTATATGTTGTTACATGAAAATGAACTCAGTCATATATAGAAGATCATCCATAAAATACCAACATTGTGACAGAAACATATTGTTTGTGACAGTAGTACGACAATTCATGAACTTTACAGCTATAAACAAACATTCTCACCTAATTGTCATTGTTACATTGTTTGACGAAAACATAAAACCTAAAACTCAGAATATGCCAGTTTTCACTCAAGAGGAAAATTGTCAGGATCTCAAAAAATATCAGAGAAAAGTATCAGCTTCACGTTTTTACAACAAATTCAATGGATAAGTTGCTGAGTGAGGATTCATAATTTTATAGTCAATTGAACATGTGAAGCGAAGTTGTAGTTTACAGATTATTCTATGCATGTGCTCAACAGTAACTAACAAAGGCTTTGACCAATTTACTTCAAGTCTTTAACATCCACATATTATGGGAAATATTCTACAGAACAAGTTTGTTGTCCAACGAAATTGACTCTCTCCTTCGTCCATTTTGAGGATATGACTGTAAGCCCATAAGAGAAAATATAATTAATATCATAACTATATATTTTTTGTTATTTGGTTGATTTTGAATAAGTTAGTGTGGATTTGAGCAGCATATATGGAAAGCGAATCGAGAGGCCTGAAGAGAAATGGATTTTTGTGAGATTCTATTCTCTCTATTTAGTAGAAGTGAGAATCAGAAATACCAACATTCACGGTCTTCTCAACTACAGTTAGTTCTATAGTAATGTATATTATATCCTTATTATTCGCCATAAACGTTTCATAATTGGAAGTATGATATAAAAATACTGATGGACTTCCAAACCGACTCTACTCCTACCGCCGTTAAGTATCCTCACCTAAAGGGATGTCATATTTATCATGTTTCAGTGAATTACTCAATATTGTTGGAATGGAAGTCATAACCGCAGCAAAGAGACAGTCATGTCTAATCAAGTATGACACATCTATAGATGCAATGTAAGGCAATTGAAAGTAAGATATACTCGTAGATACTAAAGTTACCAAACAAACAGATTTCTTCATACAGTAACTGTAATAGATACTACAATGACTATTTTAAACATGAATATCGGGGCACCGAGCTTCGCTCGTTATTTATTTATTGATAAACAGAGCTCAATTCTTTAAAATGATTGGGGAAGAACTAACAGGTACAGCCCAAAACTGTTTCTCAGCTAATTTCAGCTTATTTCTCGCGAGATACGGTAAGCTAATTGATTACAAAGCTGATCTCCCACACAGGCACACGCATCTTCTGTTATCGACAGACGACGAAATCATCATCTGTTTTTCCAAGGATGAATTATCCTTTTCATGTCCTTCAGCGAGTTTTCTCAGGGATGAGACCTAGTGCAATCGAATTTTGATATCATAAACCTACTATATTCTAAATTTTGTGAAAATCGTTAGAGCCGTTTTCGAGAACCGTTGAACATAAATAACCATATAACCAGATATAAAAATATTAACAGACATTCACATACATTGCTCACTTAATATTATAGGATACTGTGCAAATTGCCATAAATGTAATAGATACAAGTAACAGAATACAATACATAAGTAACGTACAGTTTATAGGAAAGTCCATGGTTAAATTTTATTCCGTAGGAAAGTTCATGGGTTCGTATAAGGATCACCGTATAAAAAGTCCACGCACCTCACATGAATGGTACAGAGTTTCTCATACACAAATGATAGTCCAAAACTCTTTCAACAGAAGTCAACACTCGTTGCTCATTCAGTTTATATAATTTTATTCATGGATCATAAAGGATCAATTTAGGCTTTGAGTTCAGGTAAGATCTACTTTGAAAAATAGCAGTTCTGAGCTAAATATGATGAGACGGAATTCACATATGACAATTTCAAAATCAGTAAAAATCAACGACATTTGCGACTCTGTTCTTCATGTATTTTCATATTATTTAAAGAAACCGAAAAACGAATTCCCATTCGAGGATTGTTTCAAAGTAATAACGTTGACAGATGTCACAGAAATGTAAAGAAACCATTCTTCTTTCCACACATATTTTCCCAACTCATTCTCATATCGTATGTAGTTTGGTTGGCAGTAATAGAATTTTCACCCACGTTCCATGAGAGAGTTTGAGTTGGGTGAACCACGTGATCATTCATACAATGGTAAGTTTGTGAGACATTTTCCATGACAATACGGATGCGGCATCCACAACTGACGCAGGTTTTCCCAGAAACGGATGTATTGTTGCAAGAGGACACGTGGCGACTCCCAGATTATGAGAAACAAGATAGGAGAGAGTAATGTCCTGCTAAGATGGCATGAGGAAATTGCAAGTGATCCCTGTTGAAATGAGAGAATTGGATTGTTTTTCTCCATGGAATGATGGATGGAGGATGAAAGAGAGATTACTGAGGACGTACGCTTTTTCGAAATTATAAGTTGGCATTTATAAATTCTTTTCAAAAGTTTTCAATTTCTAAAATTTCACTTGCATTCACATTTCGTAGTTCTATCCGGACAAGATATTGAATGGGGAAAATCATCAATTGAAAATGTTAATATTCAAAGGAAATAATGAACTAACATATAAAGGTCCAGTTCATGCTCTCTCTACTTTTAATGGGTGAAAAAATCATAGGTTTTCTATTATTTACTACTGTAGGACTACTCCATTGTCTTATTGTATAAAATCATCAGTACTTTTGTCATTTATTTATGGCACGACAGTAGATATGCCAGGATTGCAGGATATGCGTAGATATGGCACGACAACATGTGCCAGGATTGGTAATATATAGCTACTCACGACCGGTTTCGGGTATTCATCTCATTGACAGGTGTCCAAAATTGAAATTTCCAAAAATTGGATTGTTACGATGAAGTAGGAATCAGACAATAGGATTTTTCTAGAACTCCATACTATAGATTTAATGGTGATGCTCCTTGGAAATTCTATTAATATGAAATCTCGTTACAGTGACTATAATAATGCTTATCATCATCCATATTTATGATACGATGGATGACATTCGACTTCTGGATCAATAACTAAGTAATGAAAACAAAATTTCACTAACTTGTGCAGGCTTTTGAAATGTTTATTAAATATACACTATCTAATATCAACTTGTTTATTCTTGCATTTAAAATTGAAAATGGCCAAAGTATGCCGAAACTAGTTGTTTGAAATGTTTTAAATAAGAGGGTTCTTCATGTTTTTATTCTGGTTTTTATAACTTCAATAAAGTAGCCTAAACAAGTAAAGTGATTTTATAGAATCAATAGATCCTATCATCAATAGATCCTATCATCAATCGAGATGGATGAAATAAGTTGAAGATAAGTATCTATTCCATACTATTTTTCCTGATCATTCTGTATTTTCTACGACCATCTCAAGTTATAAATTTTGTATTTATTACTGACAAACTCTAATAAGTATCATTCAGTCATACAGTTTTGGGCATTAAGGCTGTTATTCCTTTCCCAATCATTCATAGTTGAGAATGATATTGTATGTATCAATGTATAAAAAAATAAATATTCATCGTGAATTATTTATAATATTCGAATATAATATGAACCCCATCGATTAATTCGCATTGATTGAAAGGCCTGTGCAACCATCCTTGATTCATGATCCATCCTTGCAAAGTATTGATTAATTTTCTGAGAAGAGTAAATTTTCTCCATGTTTATTAATATATTTTATCAAACGTATTCATTCATATTGATTCGCAATGGAATTTCGTCTCTAATGAGGATAACTACTCCCTCTTTCAGTAAAAAGAGCATCATCAACATTGTAGTGATTCAATCTCTGTGAAAACTCATTTTCTGTCTGACGAAAATAATAATTGAGAGCTTGCTGTCATGGTGCTTCAAGGTAGGGATTAAAAGCAATCTCATTTCTATAGCTGCGGTGAAAGCGATGGAAAATTAACGATAATTAAATAGCGTCGGAAAAGCACTCACAAAAACGCGCACTCACACAGCCACACATAGACAAGACGTAGTGTTATGATATTCAATTCGTTTGGAAACGACGTCGGTAAAAGTGTGACTGGGTGGGAGGGGAGGGAGCACCCTGGGGAGGTTTAGTGAAAGAGAGGTTGGTAATGTTTATCGTCTACCGACAGTCGTTTAATGTGGATAGGTGTATGGGGACAGACCTGTTGCTTCGTGAGGTGATGCTCAAACCGATGATACCAAAGTGACGATGGAAAACTCTTTCCTTTGTGGCTTGTAACTATTGAATGGAATATTTATTGAGCTGGTCATCATCTGCAGACCTCAATAGAGCAATTAGGCTGTACCAAACTCGATTAAATCGTTTTTGAAGTGACTCAAACACAGAGTCACCAACACACACCGAAAATGCTATTAGTTTTAGACTTAAAGCCGGATTGTCGCAATATGACAAACACACTCAATTATTGGTAGGTTCAAACGTTGAGTGGACTGATCAGGAGACTGGAATTGCTTATCTTTGTGAATACCTAATTATTGTTGAACCATACATAGCCTCTGAAATTGTTTCCATTCACTGTCTTATCACGTACACCCTGAGTAGCTTCAGAGGTGGGTGATTGATACCCAGGTGTTGCTCCTGGATGACTTCGCTCAGTCGTAATGTGGGCGGGGAAAGGAGGCAAGTCGAAGTTCCTCTTCCTTCTTCTTTGATCCTTGGCTGGCGTGAACAGCACCTCCTGGTGCTTCTGACGGCGTGAAGGTCGCTCTCTTCTCTGATGACACCACTTTGATGTAATTTTGTATCGGCCTTACGGCCTCGGTTCCGCTCCAGTGGAGTAGGAAAAGGAAGGACAGAAAGGATAGGGACGGCAGACAACGGTCCGCTGTGCCCTGGGGAGAAGGAAGAATAGGGACGGCAGACAACGGTCCGCTGTGCCCTGGGGAGAAGGAAGAATAGGGACGGCAGACAACGGTCCGCTGTGCCCTGGGGAGAAGGAAGAATAGGGACGGCAGACAACGGTCCGCTGTGCCCTGGGGAGAAGGAAGAATAGGGACGGCAGACAACGGTCCGCTGTGCCCTGGGGAGAAGGAAGAATAGGGACGGCAGACAACGGTCCGCTGTGCCCTGGGGAGAAGGAAGAATAGGACGGCAGACAACGGTCCGCTGTGCCCTGAGGGGATGGAAAGAATAGGGACGGCAGACAACGGTCCGCTGTGCCCTGGGGAAATGGGAGGACAGGGACGGCAGACAACGGTCCGCTGTGCCCTGGGGAATGGAAGGTCAGGGACGGCAGACAACGGTCCGCTGTGCCCTGGGGAAATGGGAGGACAGGGACGGCAGACAACGGTCCGCTGTGCCCTTGGGAGATGGGAGGTCAGGGACGGCAGACAACGGTCCGCTGTGCCCTAGGAAGATGGGAGGTCAGGGACGGCAGACAACGGTCCGCTGTGCCCTGGGGAAAAGGAAGAATAGGAGGTCAGGACGGCAGACAACGGTCCGCTGTGCCCTTGGGAGATGGGAGGTCAGGGACGGCAGACAACGGTCGCTGTGCCCTGGGGAAAAGGAAGAATAGGAGGTCAGGGACGGCAGACAACGGTCCGCTGTGCCCTAGGAAGATGGGAGGTCAGGGACGGCAGACAACGGTCCGCTGTGCCCTAGGGAGATGGGAGGTCAGGACGGCAGACAACGGTCCGCTGTGCCTGGGGAAAAGGAAGAATAGGAGGTCAGGGACGGCAGACAACGGTCCGCTGTGCCCTAGGGAGATGGGAGGTCAGGGACGGCAGACAACGGTCCGCTGTGCCCTGGGGAAAAGGAAGAATAGGAGGTCAGGGACGGCAGACAACGGTCCGCTGTGCCCTAGGGAGATGGGAGGTCAGGGACGTACGGCAGCCAACGGGCCGCTGTACAAGGAGCAGGAAGGTTGTGAGCGGAATGCTGTGGTCTGGGGCTCTTCCGGCGTTTAAATACTCCCGCAAAGTGGAGGGGATGGAGTTGTGCCGCCGTCAGAGGCGGTGGAAATCGTCCCGATGCGCGGAAGATGGTGCGCCATCGGTACCTCCCTTATCTCCGCGGTTGGCTAGCGTTGCTGATAGCCGAGCGTCTTTCAATAATATTATTTATTATTTTCTCGTCACAATTTTACTTTGTGACACCCCACTCCTACTTGGTGGGGGGGGGGGGGGTGTTCGGAGCCCTCTATGGCACCACCTTAAAAGGCGTGAGCCATCTAGGCATCACCTTAAGAGGTGTACACCTTCTCAGGCATCACCTTAAGAGGTGTATGCCGCTCAGGCATCACCTTTAGAGGTGTATGCCACTCCTATAGGCATCATCTATGCCTGATCTACGGGCACATATTTACGTCGCCCATCCGGTAACCGGACTTTCATACGTCGTCGACCTGCTCGTCTGCGCTTTCCTGGTGTTGTGTTGCGGTGACACAGCACTGGATCCTTATTTCGAGAGGGGCCTGGTGTGGGTTCCTGGGACGGTGGGACTACTTCCTTGATGGTCAAAGACTGTGATGGCTCTTCTACATCCATATCAATGGGGGGTGGTATTAACTTTTCCACATCACTCTCGGAGCTACCACTTGTATTGGTGGCTGGGGCATGAATCGTGGTCTGCCGTTCAGACTCAGTCATCTCATCTCTGTGATTCATCACAATGTTGCTCCAGGATTCTTGCCTTGGAATATATGACATCTCCGTCTTGCTATCAATCAAGGCATCAAGTTTGACTCCATTCAAGCCAACCTGCTTGAACATCCTTCTGTTGCGACTCTTGTTGTCCTGAGAATCGGAATCTATAGCTGATATTGTTGGGACTGCAGTTGTCTTAGTCCCCAATAAGAGAGATCGCGACATAATAAGCGGACTTGAAGGATTCAGTTGAGGAGGATCCCACTCCACCTCTCTCGTGAATGTGTGAATATTCACCCTGTTTTCACGCATAAATTCCATGCCTAATAGCAACTCTTGCCCAAGTCCTTCCATTATAGATGCCGCTAGTGGAACTGTGATTTGTTCTATAGTTATGTTAGTCGTCACCTTCCCATTCAAGAGGGTAGACCGTCCATCAGCTAATAATTGCTTGGTGACGTACTGGCTCTTTCCGTATCATCCCTATTTTCCGGAGGACTTCATAGACCTCGTTACTTATATAATTAGCTTCAGCACCAGTATCTAGCAATGCCCGACACTTTTTACCGCCAATTGTCACAGTGATGAATATTCTGTTGTCCCTTGATGACTCTTCAATTACAGGAATCCTCTGTGCCATGTGCATCACTGCTGTCTTGTTCAGAGTTTTATTCTCCTTTTGAATATCACAGACACATTCCAGTGCTCTCTTCCCGCACCTTTTACATGGCAGGATTTCGGGACAGTTTGATCTCCAGTGCCCCGGTCTCTTGTATTGCCCACACATGGGGTTCAGACTCACTAAGAGATGGTCTGTTACTAGTAGGGGTTATAACTGTCTCAACCTTGAGCCTTGTAATCTTTTTCGTGTCCTCAATCATGTGAACTCTCGAATTCTGTCTATTCTGTTTCTCCTCTGCCTTTATTTGTTCATACTCCCTTGCGAATTTTTCCAATTCGTTGATACTATGAACATCTGATTGTCGAATATACAATTTGTACCGTGGGAGGAGATTCTTATACACTCTCTGTAATTTATTTTCGTCTGTGAAACCTCCTCGTCGCCTCATGAGTGTCAGTACATCTTCGAGAAATTCGTCAAACAATTCACCTTCCCTTTGCTTCCTTGCCTGAATTAGATTCTCGAGGTCCTCCTCATAGGTAAGTGGGTAGTAGCGTGATCTGAAATCTGTCACAAAATTGTCCCATGATTTCCACTGGTCACGACGATTACGCATCCATAGAGTAGCTTTACCAACCAGTAATTCAGGCAGCGCGACTAGTAGCTGGTTGCCAGTGAGCCCATAGGCTTGTTGTAGCTCGTCTAGCCTTTCCAAGAAGCTGGGAGCATCTGATTGGCCGTCGAATGACAGTCTCCAGCTTCTTACCTTGTCACATACCACGCCTGGGTCCATGAGTGGGGTTTGTGTTACTGTTGGTTCTGAACCCAGCTTGGGCACCTGTCGCTGAGTGGTTCTTACTTCGTTGCCTCGTGCCCCAAGTGCGGGCGCCAATCTATCACGTACACCCTGAGTAGCTTCAGAGGTGGGTGATTGATACCCAGGTGTTGCTCCTGGATGACTTCGCTCAGTCGTAATGTGGGCGGGGAAAGGAGGCAAGTCGAAGTTCCTCTTCCTTCTTCTTTGATCCTTGGCTGGCGTGAACAGCACCTCCTGGTGCTTCTGACGGCGTGAAGGTCGCTCTCTTCTCTGATGACACCACTTTGATGTAATTTTGTATCGGCCTTACGGCCTCGGTTCCGCTCCAGTGGAGTAGGAAAAGGAAGGACAGAAAGGATAGGGACGGCAGACAACGGTCCGCTGTGCCCTGGGGAGAAGGAAGAATAGGGACGGCAGACAACGGTCCGCTGTGCCCTGGGGAGAAGGAAGAATAGGGACGGCAGACAACGGTCCGCTGTGCCCTGGGGAGAAGGAAGAATAGGGACGGCAGACAACGGTCCGCTGTGCCCTGGGGAGAAGGAAGAATAGGGACGGCAGACAACGGTCCGCTGTGCCCTGGGGAGAAGGAAGAATAGGGACGGCAGACAACGGTCCGCTGTGCCCTGGGGAGAAGGAAGAATAGGACGGCAGACAACGGTCCGCTGTGCCCTGAGGGGATGGAAAGAATAGGGACGGCAGACAACGGTCCGCTGTGCCCTGGGGAAATGGGAGGACAGGGACGGCAGACAACGGTCCGCTGTGCCCTGGGGGAATGGAAGGTCAGGGACGGCAGACAACGGTCCGCTGTGCCCTGGGGAAATGGGAGGAAAGGGAGGGCAGACAACGGTCCGCTGTGCCCTGGGAGATGGGAGGTCAGGGACGGCAGACAACGGTCCGCTGTGCCCTGGGGAAAAGGAAGAATAGGAGGTCAGGGACGGCAGACAACGGTCCGCTGTGCCCTAGGAAGATGGGAGGTCAGGGACGGCAGACAACGGTCCGCTGTGCCCTAGGGAGATGGGAGGTCAGGGACGGCAGACAACGGTCCGCTGTGCCCTGGGGAAAAGGAAGAATAGGAGGTCAGGGACGGCAGACAACGGTCCGCTGTGCCCTAGGGAGATGGGAGGTCAGGGACGGCAGACAACGGTCCGCTGTGCCCTGGGGAAAAGGAAGAATAGGAGGTCAGGGACGGCAGACAACGGTCCGCTGTGCCCTAGGGAGATGGGAGGTCAGGGACGTACGGCAGCCAACGGGCCGCTGTACAAGGAGCAGGAAGGTTGTGAGCGGAATGCTGTGGTCTGGGGCTCGTCCGGCGTTTAAATACTCCCGCAAAGTGGAGGGGATGGAGTTGTGCCGCCGTCAGAGGCGGTGGAAATCGTCCCGATGCGCGGAAGATGGTGCGCCATCGGTACCTCCCTTATCTCCGCGGTTGGCTAGCGTTGCTGATAGCCGAGCGTCTTTCAATAATATTATTTATTATTTTCTCGTCACAATTTTACTTTGTGACAGTCTAGTGGAGGTAATTGTAACTGAATGTCTCATACTGCATAGATTGAACTGATACTGCTGATGAGACAGAAGTTCAAGGGACAATATTTTCAAAATAGGGGTGAATAAGCTTGAGATTGGATAGGATAGAGTATAGAAAGACTGACTAGAAAGACTTGCATTATTCTTAAAATTGGCACGCAGGCGGCCCGCTCTTTATACTTGACTCTCCAATACAATGATTGCTTCAAACTTGATGATTATTCTGATCGATAGATAGACAGTGAAGTAAATCAAAACAATACTTCATGTAGAGTAAGATGGATAAGTTGAAATTCGTCTCTTGAAATTTTTAGTAGGTTGAAAAATCAATTGTTTAAATCACTTGTATCGGGCTTGACTCACTCTTATTTTTGTTAAAATCAAGTTTGGTAACCCCAAAACAATTTTCATTACTGGGGTACCACACATTATTGTTTCTTGTACCATACAATATAGTAGGCTAATTATGTAGTAATATAATAGTATTCATATCATTATCATATGATAATATGATCATATTATCATATTATATATCATATTACTATTTATATCATAACATTAATCATATTATATTATATTGTATTGTTACGTTTTTTAAAAGAAATATGAATTTCCAATATTAGTTTTTTTTGAGCATAAGTAGTTGGAAAATGTGGCAAATGACTTTTGGTTATATTATTATGACTGCATATGGCGATGTTTGAATGATAAATATTTCTTTGTATTCTTACATTGTTGTATTTTTGAGCCATAGCATTTGATAAATTTGGCTAATAACTTAGTATCTTTGTTTTGATTTTTGTTGTAATATTATTCTGTTGTTTATGAGAAACAATAAATTCTATTCTATTCTATTCTAATTTTAATAGATTTTGATCCATATTTTTGTGGAAATTATTCCGGAAGCAACTCAAACAATCTGAGTTGTTTGCCCATGTGGAAAACTACTGAGATTCAAAGATCAGTATTGTGTTGTTGAGTTCTAGTAAGGCGAATAATCAGAGTTCATGAAAATTGCAATAATAACAAATCAAATAATTCTTCAGTAGGCCTTTCCTTGAAATGTTACTACAGTTTACCGGAGTTGAAATTAATCTTTGAGATGAGAAGGAAATAATCCTTCGAATATTTAAATCAATAAACTGAATATATAGTTCAATATATTAACTAAAATATTCCATTTATTTAATTTCCAACCCCTTCTAAGTAGCAACATTTATAATTGAATGATATGACAGCTCAACAATTCAAGATTTACCCCATTCATTACTTGTCATTGATGATTGTTAGGCATATTCAATAATCAACAATAAGATTGTAATCATGTTTGCAATTTAATATACATAATAGATCAAATAAATAGAATTTCCAAAAAATAAACAAAATTTAAATCAAGTAATTACAATTTATTTATTATCCTGTCCCATTTATTTTTACGAAGTAGTTGCCTGTGAATTTTCCATAAATTAATATTGGTTGTTTCGTAAATACCTGGTGTATTGAAGTGAGGAGGCCTCCGTACACTTTATTCAATTTTTCACTTATTAATTTTTCACTGCACAAGAAGTTCTTGAAGTATCCTTTTTACGGCGAATTTAGATCTTTTCTGGAAATATTGGTTTCCTTGTGATGAGTTGGTCAGCAAGGATTCAGCTTCCATGGCCATAACTAAGACATCCTGTGATACTACGAGTCTACGAGTCTACGAGTCTATGACCGCTAAATAATAGAGAAACGAAAAGAATATATATAAATACTGTAATACTAAAGGAGAGATCAATAATACAGAATTTGCTCTTCTTAACAAAATCAACAATACACAAGATCTTTAATAAATTCATCAATAATAGTTTAAAGATAAATAATTCAAGATACTCGAAGTGAAGCTTCCAAAAGAGATTTTTTAAAAAGAAAAATTATAACTTGAATAAGGCTTTACAATTTTATTTAATTATTTATTTATTTATTTGACCAGCGTGACAAAGATAATTTGATATTTATTTATTTATTAATTTAATTTTACTATTATATAAACTTGCATAGAAATATTTCCAACATTTTGAATTACGAGAATTAGAGCTGAAAAACAAATTTAAGGAAAGCTGGGATTAATTATAATCTGATCAGACTTGACTTATAAAACAATAAGTAAAGTATATAAATAAATAATGTTTTACCTGTACAGCGGAAATTGTAGAAATTACTATGGATACATATGTGATGAATGAGGTTTTCAACAAATATAAATAAATTGCCATAACTTAGGCCAGCTAGAATTAAATTTTTAACTCAATTAAATTTTCGGACATGATTACTTTTTTTTTTTTTTTATAACAAACAAGAAAATTTACATATTTAAAAAGGAAATAAAAAAAAATAAAGAAAATAATAATAATATCACAACTTGTGATGAATGAAATCTGTCTCTGATCAACTACATATTGTAATAAATAGAAAAATTTAGCATAAGCTAAATAAAAATGGAATCAAAGGAAAAAGTTAAATTTACAACCTCCACTCACGAAATTCAGAGACAGAATGGATCATCGAGCGTTGAAGACGGGGTAGCAAACAAGACAGTGACGTAAGCAAAACGGAATTATCAAAATTAGACAAAGAAACTAGAGAGAAAGAGCAATGCAAACTCAAAGCTACCAACAAGGACAGAAAAAGGGAGAAAGAAAATAGCAAAAAAGAACTGGAGAGAACAAGAAAGTAGATTATTCGAAGGGTACAGCTCGATCCCATAAGTGCATCTTTGTCTCACTGAGAAAAACAAGCTGATAATACAATCGAATTTAGAACCGAAATAACAGAAAAACAAGATAAAAATAATCATGTCCAAAATTGTTACATACTCCCTCCACTCAAGTGTGTGAAAGCTACATTCTAAAAAAAAATTTGAGCTAGCTAAGATAATTTTTAAGTTGAATTAACATATATATAGAATTTATCAGAGAAGAATGCTTCATAAGAATTTGAGTTGAGAAATATTCACTCTTAGAGTTGAATTATTCCAAGAAATAAATCATCTATTTGTAAAATTATTAATTCAAAACTCAACATCAAATAAAAATCAAATAAAAACTCTTGATTACAAATTCAATGAAGATCAGAGGTGGAACCTACTCAATAGCTGAGTAACCATTGAAATAATAAAAAAAATTAGAATCTAACAACAGAAGAAACTAGACCACAAATTAATGCAGGGATTGGCCACTCCCAACAAAAACTTGAAGTCTTTCAAACAAAGAAATATCTGAACATGCGTCCACACTCAGAATTCAAAAGAAAATTAATCAGTTCTCAGTCCCAAAGAATATGTTCCATCTCTAATGATCATTTGCCTACCCCTTTTTTTATATATATATATATTATATATATATATCTTTGATCCTTTTTTTTCTATTCTAACAAAATTCATACACTCTTGATAAAATTTGAAAGATAAATCACTTGACATTATTTACATACAGAAACCAATATTTTTCTACTCTATTACCCAATTAAAGTGATAATAATATACATTTTCAAGTATTTTATCATTTATCAAAACTCTTCTTTTGATTCACTTTATTCCCTTACTTTATTTACAACAATCTGATGAAATAGAAACACTGCTATTCACCACTATTCATCAAAATTCATTAACACTAAAGCAAAATTATAACTATAAACTATTTCAATAATCTATCTAATAATATGATCTCAATAAAATTTCTATCTATTTATAGGCTAAGATAGATTCTTTTGTACAATATTTTACACAATTCCATAAAGAAATTAAATAAGTGAGTAAAGTTAAAATTTCAATAGGTGGCGCGCTTCACCAAAGAAAACAACTATTTACTCTTCAGAAACACCTAAACCAAAGGCAACACAATTTAACCAGAAGTGAAACGTTACAGAATAATAGTGAGTTTCCTACAAATAACTCAAAGAAGAAAGTATCAATGAGCCGATCTCTCAGTAAGAAACAACAGAGACGAAACCGTTACCCTTTACTTCAAAGATAAGAAGGAAGAATGAATACCAGGCTACATTATCCAAAACAAGGAATTATGAATTATATTTCTTTAATTGTGAGACATGAGCCTTTTGAACAAAGCGATTAGTAATAGGGTCAACTAATTCAGCCGTAACATCAGATAACCATCTTTTTATTTTTAGCGGGCCACGATACCGGAAGCTTAATTTTGTACAAATTTGGTTGGCCTTATCACTGAGAATATGTGTCCGGACCCATACAAGGTCATCTATAGCAAAAGGAATAGGGACACGGTTCCTATCATAGCGAGTTTTTCTATAATTATGACTTTTCATCAATTGCTCTTTAGCCTTTTGCCAAATTTCTACAGTGTTCTCATCGGCAGTATCAGGTAAAATTTCATTAATATTCCAGATATTCAAAAGAGGTTCTTTAGGTTTATAACGGAACATCAGAGAAAAAGGGGTGCACTTAATGCTATCATGTTCAGCAGTATTAAAAGCTAAAGCTAACCAATCATTTACAGTATCATCCCATTTATTCTGTGAGTTTGCATGAAAAGCAATGAGAGAGCTACGCAAATTACGATGTAATCTTTCAACTATGTTTGCTTTAGGATAGAAAGGTGAAGTCGTATTATGACGAATTCCTAATTGAAAACAGAAATTTTTAAACTTGATTGATTTAAAAATTGATGCATTATCACTAATAATTTGTTTAGGAGTAGAGAAATTCGCAAAAATACCTTTCAATGCTCTAATTACTGATTCAGAATTAGCTTTTCTCAAACATTTTAACCAACAGAATTTACTGAAAACGTCAATTGCACTAAAAATAAAACAGTTATTCTGTGATGTGCGTACTAATGGACCAACTAAGTCAATATGTATCATCTCAAGAGGTTTTTCCTGTATTTTTGATGATAAAAACCCGTAATTGGTAGCCTGAGCTGGTTTACTTTTTGCACAAAGAGTACAAGATTTAACTAAATAAATTATATCATTCCTCAAATCAACCCAGTGGAAATTCTCTTGAATTTTTGAAATAGTTTTAGCAATGCCTAAATGAGCACCAATCATACTTTCATGATAATATTTGAAGATTAAAGGAACAAGAAGTTTGGGTATGACTATTTTTTGTTTTTCCTGGTTTCTTAGTTTTATCACTAATACTCCTTTAGACAAACTATAAGGAAACTGATCAATATTATTATTAATCTTTTCTATTATATCCGCTAAAATAGGATCATTCTCTTGGTGTTGTTTTATGTCAGTGAATACTAGTGGAAAATCGGTAATTTTTAGTGAGTTTATTAAGTTTAGACTATTTTCTACTTCTATATGTTCATCTTTGACATCAATTTCAGGCAATTCACTGTCATCATGGTACATTCTGGATAAAGCATCAGCTATGCAATTATCTTTTCCCGCTACATGCTGTGTTGTGAACTGAAATGATAAAAGCCTAAGTATCCAACGACTAAGTCTACCAATTTGCTTGTCTTGTTTTAAAATCCATGCTAAGGCACTATTATCTGTTAACAACAAGAATTTAGTGTGTTGTAAGTACAGTTTAAATCTTTCCATGCCAAAAATTGCTGCATAGCATTCGATCTCATATGTAGAATATTTGCATTCTTGTTGAGTGAGCTTTTTGGAAGCAAAACTAATAGGCTTTAGGATGCCATCAACATATTGAGAAAGGACCGCAGAAATTGATAAGGAGCTCCCATCAGTTTGCAACACAAACTGTTTATTAAAATCAGCTGTTATTAAGACAGGAGGGTTCATAATTGCATTTTTCAATTTCTGAAAAGCTTTCTCGTGAACATCTTCCCAAATAAATTTTTTATCCTTCTTTCTTAGTTCGTTGAGGGGTGAGGCGATTTCAGCGTAATTTTCAATGAATTTGTGAAAATATCCTACCATTCCTATGAATCTGGAGATAGCCTTGACATTTTTTGGTCTAGGGTAATTACGAATTGAATTTGTCCGAGCTGGATCAATAGTAATACCATGTTCACTTACTAAATTACCTAGAAAGGAGATTTGTTTTTTTGCAAATTTAGCTTTCTCCTTTTTTACAGTAAACCCACCTTGTTTAAGTTTGGACAACACTATCTTAATGTGCTCAAGATGTGACTCAAAATCTTTAGAATAAATCACAATATCATCCAAATAATTTATTACAAATTTGAATTTTATCCCTTCAAATAAAATATTCAAAGCAGTAGATAAGGCTTGAGCACCTATTGATAAACCAAACGGTACACGAGTATAACAGTAAGTTTGAGTTGGAGTTGCAAAAGTAGTCAAGTGCTTAGAAGATGGAGATAATTTCAATTGATAATAGCTTTCAGTAAGATCAAGAACAGTAAAGAACTTAGCACCGTTAAACCAATGGAATGTACTCTCAATGTTTGGCAAAGGTGTAGCATCTAATGCAATTTTTTTATTTAATGCTCTATAATCTACTACCACACGATGGCCACCATCTTTCTTAGGAACTAAGAAACAAGGGCTGGAATAATTAGAAGTTGATTTCTCAATAATTCCATCATCTAACATTTTTTGAATTTTTTATTTAAGATTTCCATTCTTATCGGATTTAACTGATAAGGAGCTTTCCTTACGGGCTGATTGTCTATCAGACGAATTTCATATTCTATTACGTTCGATTTACCTAGTTTATGGGTAAGAACATCATCAAATTGATTTAATACTTTGTTTAATTCTACTTTCTGCGAAGAGCTTAAATCGTCCAATTCCACATCAGTACCAATTCTATTCATTTTCTTTAGTAATTCCAACCTGTGATTTTTTTCAAAAGAAAATTTGAATTGCGGTTTAAATCCAAAGAAATACCTATTATTGAATAAATCAGGAACTAATTTGGAATAATGAATAAAATCACAACCTAAAACAATAGGAATTGACAAATCATCATGAACAAAGAAACGAAATTTCCAACTGAAGTTTTCAATTTTTATTTTTAATAGAACTGACTCTTTCAACAGTAATTTACTTTTATTCGCAGTAACACAATGCTGAATATCCTCTTGAATAAGCAGATTACCATTATCCCGTAATATTTCAGTAAAAACTTTCCTTGAAATGATACTATAATCAGAACCAGAATCAATCAATGCAATAGAACTGACACAGTTATTTCCTAACTCACATACTATTAAAGGAGTGATTTTATTAATCAAAGCTCTAGTCTTTAACTGATTAAATTTCTTTTGCTTTTTTCTTTTTATTTTATTTTTCATTTTCTGATTTTTGTCAGTATATTTTGATTGAATTGATTTCTTCTTACCATTAGAAAAAGTATCACTACATTTCAAGGTATTAATTCCGTTTTCTTTATTGAATTTTTGATTGTATTTGGTATTTTGAAATTTTCTTTTACTGTCTATTTTCTTTTCATACTGTTTCCCAGCTAGACATGCTTTTTTATTTTCACAAGAGTTTGCATAATGTCCACTTTCATCACATTTAAAGCAACGTATTTTAGATAGATCTCTAGTGAAATTATTATTAGATCTTTGGTGATTCTGATTCTGATTTCTCGAATTACTGCTTGTACCTCTGAAATTTGAATTATTCATGTTGGATCTACATGACTGAGCTAGATGACCTACTTTGTTGCATTTGTAACAACGTCTTTGAGCTAATTCAACATTCATTGGAGATTTTTGATTATTTTTATTAGTATTAAAATTGTATTTATTTCTTTCTAAATCCCCATATTGAATATTTTGAGATACTACTGAGATGGAAGTTAAGTCATTAAAACTAGTTGGTTTGGATTGGAAAACTAGTCTATTTCTTTCCTCTGGATTCAACCCTGAGCAAATATTATTGACTACGTCTTCCTCAGATTTTTCTAATCTTAGTAGTTTATTAGCGTCTTTGATTGACACAATGTAAGCAGACAAGGGTTCACCAGCCCTTTGTAAACGATAATAGTGGTCTCTTTCAATGATTGAAATCAATCTAGACGGAATAAAATGTTGCAGAATATCCTTATGAAATTCATCAAAACTCTTATTTGTACTCATAGCTAAATTCAATCGATCGGCGAGAGGCCCTACAACAGAAGAGTGAATGATATGGAAAAGTTGCTGATCTAATAAGTTCGATCGTTCTTTTATTTTCAAACATATTTCAATGAATTTCAACAAACTATCAACATTCAATCCGTCAGTATTCGGAAGTTCCTTCATCAGACCTTCGATAGGATTTGATAATTTATTATACAAATTACCAAATAAAGGTGAAGACAAGTTGGCTGCTAGGTTTACCCTATTAGTATTGAAATCACTACCGAATACAGTCCTACCCAAGTTTTCATTTATTGTAGCATGTACCTGTTCTACCATAGAGACAGTATTACTATTATTTATATTTTCAAAATCAGTAACTTGAATATCAGGATTGGTAACATTTGTTTGTGAATACTGAGTAACATTTTGTTCCATATTACTTGTACTAGGAATTTGCGCAATAAAGCGATTTACTGTATTAGTATGAAGTTTAGTATTCGAATCGTGTGTGGGATTATTCATTTTGAATCGGGTGTACTGAGACTGCTTTGTTTTTCAAAATGAGGCGAACTAGATCTACTAAAGCATTCACACAAGTCGATCAATTTAGTAAAAGTAGCCTGAGCTAATACAATAGACTCATCAATACCTTTAATTAGATTTTGGTCATTTGCTTCTTTAGCATAAGTTAATAATTGAACAATTCGATTGAGAATATGTAGAAAAATGGATAACGCTTTATGAATGTTTACCTTTTTATCAGGAATACTCATAGAAAGAATTTTCTCCAAGTATTCATCTTCCCCTGTCAATAAATCAAGGATTTTTTTTATAGCAATTTTACTAGACTCATCATCGTAAATAATTCGTGCAATTTTTGGGTCTGGATTGCTAACTAATGCTCGATACTTTCCCCTTAAAGTGTCTACATCATTGTCAATAACTGTATCTGTAGGTACTCCCAATGTTTCAAGTTCGAAAAGTAAATTCTCTTTAGTAACAAAATTAGGATTGAATTTTCTAATAGGAATCAAATTGAAATTGAAGCACTCTTCAACTGATTTTTTAACATCCCAATAATTAATTATTTTAGATTCCATAGATGCTACTTTATTCGGTGAACCCATATTATCATTTTCTTAAATAAATTATTAATATGATTATATAATACTTATAATTCGAGATCATTTATGATGAATAATATTTGATTTTGTATTTTAATTTTAACCTGAATCCTCCCCACCATCAATGAAAGAAGAAAGGATAAGAACAGCCGAGACCGTCACACATCATTCAATATTATTGATAAATCAATGAAAGAGTTTGCAAGCAAACCTCGCAGAGTAAGGCGCAGTTGAAATGTTACTACAGTTTACCGGAGTTGAAATTAATCTTTGAGATGAGAAGGAAATAATCCTTCGAATATTTAAATCAATAAATTGAATATATAGTTCAATATATTAACTAAAATATTCCATTTATTTAATTTCCAACCCCTTCTAAGTAGCAACATTTATAATTGAATGATATGACAGCTCAACAATTCAAGATTTACCCCATTCATTACTTGTCATTGATGATTGTTAGGCATATTCAATAATCAACAATAAGATTGTAATCATGTTTGCAATTTAATATACATAATAGATCAAATAAATAGAATTTCCAAAAAATAAACAAAATTTAAATCAAGTAATTACAAATTTATTTATTATCCTGTCCCATTTATTTTTGCGAAGTAGTTGCCTGTGAATTTTCCATAAATTAATATTGGTTGTTTCGTAAATACCTGGTGTATTGAAGTGAGGAGGCCTCCGTACACTTTATTCAAATTTTTCACTTATTAATTTTTCACTGCACAAGAAGTTCTTGAAGTATCCTTTTTACGGCGAATTTAGATCTTTTCTGGAAATATTGGTTTCCTTGTGATGAGTTGGTCAGCAAGGATTCAGCTTCCATGGCCATAACTAAGACATCCTGTGATACTACGAGTCTACGAGTCTACGAGTCTATGACCGCTAAATAATAGAGAAACGAAAAGAATATATATAAATACTGTAATACTAAAGGAGAGATCAATAATACAGAATTTGCTCTTCTTAACAAAATCAACAATACACAAGATCTTTAATAAATTCATCAATAATAGTTTAAAGATAATAATTCAAGATACTCGAAGTGAAGCTTCCAAAAGAGATTTTTTAAAAAGAAAAATTATAACTTGAATAAGGCTTTACAATTTTATTTAATTATTTATTTATTTATTTGACCAGCGTGACAAAGATAATTTGATATTTATTTATTTATTAATTTAATTTTACTATTATATAAACTTGCATAGAAATATTTCCAACATTTTGAATTACGAGAATTAGAGCTGAAAACAAATTTAAGGAAAGCTGGGATTAATTATAATCTGATCAGACTTGACTTATAAAACAATAAGTAAAGTATATAAATAAATAATGCTTTACCTGTACAGCGGAAATTGTAGAAATTACTATGGATACATATGTGATGAATGAGGTTTTCAACAAATATAAATAAATTGCCATAACTTAGGCCAGCTAGAATAAATACTCAATAAATTTTCGGACATGATTACCTTTTTTTTTTTTTTTTTATAACAAACAAGAAAATTTACATATTTAAAAAGGAAATAAAAAAAAATAAAGAAAATAATAATAATATCACAACTTGTGATGAATGAAATCTGTCTCTGATCAACTACATATTGTAATAAATAGAAAAATTTAGCATAAGCTAAATAAAAATGGAATCAAAGGAAAAAGTTAAATTTACAACCTCCACTCACGAAATTCAGAGACAGAATGGATCATCGAGCGTTGAAGACGGGGTAGCAAACAAGACAGTGACGTAAGCAAAACGGAATTATCAAAATTAGACAAAGAAACTAGAGAGAAAGAGCAATGCAAACTCAAAGCTACCAACAAGGACAGAAAAAGGGAGAAAGAAAATAGCAAAAAAGAACTGGAGAGAACAAGAAAGTAGATTATTCGAAGGGTACAGCTCGATCCCATAAGTGCATCTTTGTCTCACTGAGAAAAACAAGCTGATAATACAATCGAATTTAGAACCGAAATAACAGAAAAACAAGATAAAAATAATCATGTCCAAAATTGTTACATCCTATATTTCTATATAGGCCTCATTCATCCTATAAATGATCTGTCAAAAATAATCTGAACTTGAAAATATTCTGCCATTGATTCATAAGCTTAAAGGCACATTTAGATTGAAATGATTTTGAATTTGAAGATTGCAACAAGAATAAAATTATCAATTTTGTAATTAGTCGGTGCAATAAGTGGAGTGTATAGATAGAGGTAGGCCTACCCACCTTTTGTCTGGGAACGACGGGCATGGACGAGGTGCGGCAGCGGTAGTTGTTGTTGGTGCGTGGGCGTGGCGAGACGGGGCGGGAGGCGACGGGGCTGGCGCTGGGTGCGGGAGAGTGGGGGGGGCCCCAGGTGGCCCCAGGGGGACCGCTGCTGTTCTGCGGCGAGGAAGCGATGCAGGTCGGGCGTCTGTCGCGCGACTGCGATGCTCGACGAGCG